>NC_090210.1:16046499-16191499 GCF_033026475.1 Channa argus
AGCGGGGACTGATGGTATCCCAGGCTGGGCTCTGAATGCATGCGCTGACCAACTTGCTGGGGTGTTTACCAACATCCTCAACGTCTCTTTGAGCCATTTCATGGTCCCTGACATTTTTAAAGACTCCATCAATATTCCAGACCTGAAGACAACAGAAGTCTCCAGCCTTAATCACTTTCGCCCCGTTGTCATCATGAAGTGCTATGAGCATTCAGTCAAAACCCACATCTGTGCCTCCCTCCCTGCTACACTGGACCCTCAACAATTCAGCTATAGAGCAAATGGGGCCACAGAAGATGCCATTGGTCTAGCAGCACACACAGCTCTCTTAAATACCTGGACAAGGGAAACACATACCCCCAGGCTGTCAGGCTCCTTAACTCATCATAAATCATAAATCATCTGTTATGCTACTATCCATGCAATATTTTTCAAATGTGCAATATCAGGTACATACAGCTCCTCACTCACAAACACACACACACTTTAGATTTACCTTGCACATGTACATAGCATACATATATATATATTATACATAATTTTTCTTAGGGTTTGTATTTAATGTTTTTCATTTAATTAGTGAGTTGGTTGGTTCTTTCTTGTCTATAAGCATTTCATTGCATTGTTGACTGAGCGGTAACCTGCATATGACAAATAAATTAAGACTGAATCTGCTCTTGAACCTCTAAATGCTGTCTCTCTTAGTGCCACACAAATGATTACTACAGACTCGTTGTGACTTGTATGAAAAGGTTAAAATGTCCTCTTTGGTACATCTGAATATATTTCCACTGTATAAAGTGCTGCATTTTCAAGGTGCTACAGTTTGTTTAAAATGGATCTGTATGCTCTTGTTTTTAGCCATGATAACCACCATGTGGGACTTTGGCCCTCTTTTTACCACTATACCTGGTCACCCCTATTGTCTGTAAGCATTGTAAGTCTTTGGAAAATCAACTAAAAAGCACTAAAGACACTAAAGTTTCTTTTTTTCTCTGCAGGGGAAACTGGATAGGAGAGGCGCCTTATAAAGTCGGCATTCCCTGTTCAGCCTGTCCATCCAGCTATGGTGGTAGCTGTAGCAACAACATGTGCTTTCCAGCTGTCCAGTCCAACTACATGTACTGGTTCAAGTAAAGAGTGAGAAAAATGCTGGTTATTGTTGGGAAATTATATATCACACTGCCTGTAACTGGATTACAACACATGAAAAGGATTCTTTGTTTGAATGGCAGATGACTGCTCTGAGTTATAGTGAGGACATTTTAAGATTTTTAATGTTGAATATGCAAACTTGATGCAGTAGCACTCAATTATTTTTTTGTAAACCACCATCGTGCCTTAACACAATCCTGTCAAAGACAGTAATGCTTTGCTGAATACATAAACATCCAGTTGTGCTAGTAGCTGTACTGTAGCAGCATCAGAATCTTTTGATCTGCAGATATGTTGATATTAGAAAGACATTATAGCATGTTTAAAATTTAGTTCAAGATTTTGTATGTTTCAGTAATATATGCATAAACTGGGGCATGCAAAATGTGTATGTTTACTGTACACATATACAACAAATATTGATTTGTGTTGACATATGAATGATCATGTCATGTCATTAATTGGCAAACTTTCCTAATTCAGTGTTTCCTGGTATCAGCATTGATGAGCACTTGAGACTTTGACAGTTTTCTTTATGCAAAAATGTGGAGAAACTTTATAACAAGGCTGCTGTAGTAGCAGTACCAGCTATTGCAGCATTGTTATTGTTCAATGTTCTGAATGTTTGTAATTCAAATTTTCTGATTAGTATTTCTGTTTCTGAAAAAGAAAAAAGCATAGAAGGAAATATTCAACACCAAATCAAATCAAATATGACATATTTCAAATCTGCCCTGAGGGGTTTTATAAAGTTAAATGTAAAGTGCTTTATTTGTCATTATACATACAAGGTGTATAACAAAATTGCGTAATCTGTACAACAAAACAGTCCCTTTGTCTAAAGACCATTAACCTTGACTCAAGAGCTGTTGTGAACTTTTTTAGAATTGTGCACAGAATGTATTAATGGTGCAAAAAGAAAAGAAATATAGACACATTTATGACACACATATATTGGATGTGTGTATGTAGGCTATTTGTACTTTAAGTCAATCCAAAGAGCCATGTCTATTATTATTATTATTATTTAATGATTATTGAATTTATTTTGTGTTCAATCCATATATAGTTGGTTTTAGATGCAAGCTCATGACCTCGAGAAAATGTAAACTAATATTTTCTGTATGTTGTTATGTATTATGCTCATGGGTTTGATTTTCCATCTAAAAAAATATAAGTCTGCACAATACCACTGAATAAAAAAGATGCGTTTTAAAGGTGCTACAATCATGTAAGAAGATACTGTAGGAGTTGGTTGGTGAATAATGGACTGTTATTAAAGTTAATAATCACTGTCTGTCTTCTGTGGAGTAATTGACGTTATAGTTTTATTTTTTTCAGAAAACTATGTAGCATGTATTCGTTTTTTTATATTAAATACTGTAAATCTATGATGTTTTCTTTCCTACTATGTCCTGTTTTGGTCTTTTAGCATACTGCTTCATTTGTATAAGGAAAAAAGAGAATATATTAGTATATTACTTATATTATCATTACTGATAACACATTTTTATTGAAACAACTTTTATAAAAGTGGTGTAATCTTCTTTTACTTGTGGTACTAAAACTGTAACACTGGGTGGCAGCAACAAGCCATAAGACCATATGGAGGAAGGAGATGGGCTGAAATGGACCCTGAATGCAGGGAAATGGGCTTGGAAAAGATATGGTGGGGAGACCATGTACTGGGAAACATTTTAAACAGGACAGCACAGTCACTTGTTTGTCCAAAAATTGAAAATTGACTTGAGTCTAAAAAGCAGCGCAACCTTTCTACTCACAGTGTAAATTCTGAAGTGACCAGTCTGTGATAACAGTCCATATGAAGGCACATGCTGCAAGCAACAAAGTATGACAGCTGAAAGAGGCCAGTATTCCTCTTCCTCCTTTTGTTGTATGAATTCACCTTTGCACATTGCAGTGAGAAAGAGCGTCTACTGACCAGAACATAAAAACAGTTTTGCATGTTTTAGATCATTGTTTTCCTGCCTGATGAAGCTCCCCCAATTAGTTTTGATGCATTTCTCAGTCAATTTGCAGACTACATTTAGAATCATGGGGTGACTGTTTGGGTTTTACTGCTCGTGAGGTGTTTACATCTGGCAGTGTGGCCTCTGTATTTCTGCTAATGAAGTTTTGCTCCATTGCTGGTGATGTCACTGACTGTTTTGGTTTTCCCTATATATTTCCCCATATCGTTTTAATAGCAAAACAACAAATAACAAAAACTGTTCACAGACTAGATACTTAGAACTATATTTATTAACTGAACAATCACAGGACACACCTAGATAATAAGAAGCACCCATCAGTCATATGTTCTAATACTTGCGCTCCTTTAAATCTAATTTTAATCTGATGTAAGAGACGCTATGTCCTACATGTTTAATATAGCTAAATGCAACTGCCAGGAAATTAAAGCAGAAATTCTGAAATTTTGTATCATATTCATCTTTTGATCTTAAATCTAAATGTCCAGGGTGCACAGCAAACTGAACAGGAAAATGCACTGTACATACACTTTATTGCTAAATTATATATTCAAACATTAATATTCAATGATATAGAATATTAATGTAATAATAATAAGTATATTTTTTCCTTTCGGCTTATCTTGTAAGTTCAGGGTTGACACAGCGGATTTTTGGTCCCCATGTTGATTTGGCAAATTTTTATCCCAGATGCCCTTGGGAATGCTATGGTGAGTGAATAAAATAGATGATAATTTAAAAAAATACAGCTATAGTTTTTTTTGAAATCGTTGCAAATTCCTGTGGTCCACGACCACCACTGAACATAGTTTTTTGGTAAAGGTTCTCAGTCATCCAGGTTTGGTTATCCTGAAGAAGCCGCTTAGATAAATAACGAAATGAAGAATGAAGTCCAGTCGACATGATTCAGTGATTCAGGATATCTGAGCTTGCTAACCCAACCAACTATTCCAGTTTCTCCCTAGAAAAGCTTTGTCATTCTATAAAACCTTCATTGCAAGTTATAAATCATGGGTCTGCTAGAAAGGGCTATGTTTGTCAGACAAAAACACCTTGGGGCACTTGCTTAAACAACCAAAGCTGTCATTCTTCTTAAGAGGTTTCCAAAATCCAGCTCTAATCCTAAAATGATTAATTATTGTTCTTTTATGTATTCTGTACAAAAAGCAGTGTGAAAACCACAGCTGTAATCCATTCGTTTGCCAGGTGCAGTGACTTCCTGGAGTCTTCTCTGGTTGCCTGGCAACTGCACCTTAGACTTAGGTTAATTTGGTTTGTAATAACAAAACAGACCAAACCAGTTTTAAAGAATAAATCATGTAAAAACACTGATATGATTTTTGAATAGTGTGAAATCACCGCAGGTCTGCCGGAGCAGAGTTTTCACGTAGAGTAACAGGGTCTGTGTAACGACCATTTTCATGTTTGTCAGGGAAGAATTTAGGCAATGGCCGAAAAGCTAAAGAAGCAGAGTGTAAACAAAAGAACTCTTGCGCCTTACTCCTAGTGACTTTGGACTGCTGTGCTGTAAAAACTGATAGTAGTATGAAGTGCTTGGTGCAACATTTAAACAAACCAACTGGGTCACCCTTCATGAAAGACGTGTCAGCCAAAAGCCCAGTGTGTCTGGCTGCGGTTTTTAAAAGGTTTTTGGACTTGGGAATAATTATTCCAGAATCCCAGCCGACAAATACGTACAATGAGTGTAAAAAATTCACTGTCACAGTTGAAAACATAATTGTGGAGATGACAGAAATTATCCTTTAACTGTCAGATACACAACACAGGAGAAACTTTCTCTCTCTCAGTACTTGTACTTCTATTTCCTGAGCAAACCTAACTATGGTATCACCATAATCTGAAGGTTTATTTGAATGTTTGATTTAATGGCAGTAACAAGATCCAATATTTTTCAGCATTTAGGTTTGAAATTACGTTAGAGCATCTCTGTATGACAATAGAACAAACGCAAGGCTACATTGTCTCTTCAGCAGTAATGTTTTTTTTTCAAAATGAGATTGATTCTTGAGTGTTCTATTACAGCCCAGCTGGAAAGAAGGAGAGATCTTCACAAATGAGATTTAATTGTCTTCCACCTAAGCAGCGCCACGGGAAGTGGGGAAATGAAACAGGCTGAATGGTTTGCCGGCTGATTTAAAGACGTGCTACCTGCTCTGCTGTGAGCTGACTGAGTTTAATCTGTCTCCTGACAAAAAAAAGGCAGGTTGTGTAATTTCTACATGTGACATGTCACAGACCCACAGTGCTCTTCATTTAACAGTTTCATGTTTCCTTTTATTGTCCCTTCTCTATCATCTAAACCATGAGGGCTATTGACTTCTGCCATCGCCGAACATCCTCGCATCACTTAAATAGATAAAAAGCGAAATGTGTGTGAACTGAGACATGTCATGTCATGCTTATTGTCAGTGACAATAAGCTTGGGTCATCAGGTCTTTTAACATCAGAACCATGCGCGTAAATTCATTACCTTCCATTGCTGCTTTTGCTCTACACCTTCTCTGGTCTGTTTGTTCTGTCAGTCCATCACGTGGAATTCATTCAATGGATATTGTAAAGACATATCCAAATGATGTATCCAGTGGTATGACTTTGGAGGTCAAAAAAAGATCAGAAAGGTGGTTTTTAACAGCTCCCTGCTGCCCTGTGGGGTGGGGGGTGGGGGGGGTCATGCTCTTTTTCAACTACGCTTATCTGGGTTGAATGCGAGAGTAGGGACTATCCTGCAGGTAACTAAATGGGAATCTTCTGACTCAAGGACAAAAGCCAGCCAGTTCTCATTCCAGAGGCGTCACAGAGCGTCGCTTTTGTCCAGTCCTTCTGAGTTCCATGCTGGTGCTTAGGGTACCCGTTTGCGTTGGTGATCGTTGCTTGGAGCTTTTAGTGTACTATAATAGAAACCAGCTTTTGAGGCCTAAAGCAATGATATAGAATATAAAGTAACAATGTCTCATAGGGAGGTGGATGGGGTGATGGATGGAACAACGAGACACAGGACTTTTTACCAGGAGACCATAATTCGACTCACGGGCAAGACGCTTGGCGCTTTGAGGAAGATCGTAACATAATGTGTGTGAGCCATTGTCACTGTTTGCAGCATTTTGTTTTTATGTAATTTATCTTAACCTCACCCTGAAGTTTTTGTGCCTAACCCTGGTGCAGTGTGTATTTAAAGTTGTTTCCATGGCGTCAAATACTAGCGCTCCTTTAGTCCCCTACACTGCGATATGCCACAATATTATATGCCACAGGATGTGAAAACCAGCACAATTTGAAGCCTGAGGAAGTGTCATTATCTGAGGCTGTGTTGGAAAACTGAAGACTCAAATACCTATAATTGGAACCACAAACTCACCTTAACCAAATGGCTTTTGCTGTCTAAACCTACCCACAGATGAGTGTTTGGAGTCAAACAGGCTTGTGATGTGACAGCTGCTTTACATGCTCTGTATGTTCACCTTCACCTCCTTGCAACTCTTTTACCATCAGAGTAAAAAGTACACATTTATTGCTCAAGTAAAAGTAAGGTTACTCCGATGAAATTGTACTTAAATAAAAATCAAATGACTTACCCAAAGTACTTTACACTGCTTCTCATTCACCCATTTGCACTCACACACACACTCACACACCGATGGGGGAGCTGCTGTGCAGCTGGCCTACACTCACCGGGAGCAACTAAGTTGGAAAATGTACAGAGAAAACTGAAATTTCAAGGCTACAGTGAACTTACCTGCTCATGCTTGTGAACAATTGGTGTAGTGTTTTTCAGCGGCTGTGTTTGCATTTAAGGGCAAACAAAGCTTAATGTCATACTGGATAATGAGCCTGTCCCCTTTTAGTTTAGAATCATTGCTGAATTCACCTTTCGTCATGATCTTCTTTAGCCTCAACTGAACGTGAGTGGGATTCAAATTCACTTAGGTCTGCATACAATTAAATTTTGCTTTTTTTCATTATGACAGCCTCTCCCTGTATGAGCCACTGGCTGTTGCCATTGGGGAGGTCCACCTTGCACAGGTCTCCAGTCTGTCTGAGGGCCAACACAGAGACATACACAGACAGACAACTATTCACAAACACATTCACAACCACGGGCAATTTAGAGTCACCAATTAACCTAAGATAGATGTCTTTGGACTGTGGGAGGAAACTAGAGTGTAATATAACTACTATGTTAAATATATGAACATAACATATTTTTTTAAAGTGTCACTTATCTCCAAACTGTGGAAACATTTAATGGATTTACCATGCACAGCATATCCACCACATGCATGCATACACATACACACACCCAAACACACACACACACACACACACACACACATATTTGTTTTCTCGCCTCTGGTGTGAAAAAGTCAGTTCTGACCTGTGGCTTGCTAATATCTCTCTTTATGACATCAACAGAGGAACAAACATGTTCTCGGCGGGAAGTTAATTACTTGTTACAGTCAGGGTCTAATAAAAAGACGGACCGATATGATGTGACACCTGAAGCTATTATCCCCCACACCCACACACCCACACACAATAACAGTTAAACACGCACACGAGGTAAATGAACTCAGCGCTCATGCATACCTCGGTTGCATAAGCAGGTAAATGAAAATGCTGTGTGTTTAGTCACTGTCCAGGAGGTCTCTGTTACCTCTGTAATAACACTATGCCAGGGGTGTCAACTGACTTAATTAAAAAAAGTACACAAATAAAAAACTATGTGCACATACACACACTTGATGCTAGTGCATTTAATTAGCTTCACCTACATCACCAACACAGAAGCACACATCGGAGGCTGGTTGATTAAATTCTCCTAACAGTGTCTAATATCAGCTTCTCAAAGCTGGTTTACTGTAAATCAAATGGCAGAGAAAGTAGGGTTTTTGTGTGTGTGTGTGTGTGTGTGTGTGTGTGTGTCTTTGTGATCGACCTGTCCTCTTCAGAGGTGTCGAACCCATTCCAACTTAACGGTTTTTAAAATTCAAATTGATCAGTTTTGGTGCCAATGTGCCCATTATTGAGCATTTACCCTTAACACATAGTAAACAAGCTGTCCCCTCTAGATAATGGTCATTTATTCAAAATCAACCTATGTTTGCGATTTCCACACTCCCAACCCAACTCTCTAGTAACTGTGTAGTAACTGAGATGTGCTCCGATCTTTAAATTTGTTTTTTCCGATGCTGGTATGTCAGATCTCTTACACAGAATAGACCTAAGTGCAGTCAACACCTCCTATGTACTCAGACTCACAGAAAAGCACTGGCATCAGTGCACATTTATCCATCCATCCATTATCTATAACTGCCTATACTGCCTGTTTAGGGTCACAAGGGGGCTTTTAGCCTAACATAGTTTCCATAGGACAAAAGGGAGGGTACAACCTAGACAGGTTACCTGTCAGGGGGGACTGTGGCCAAGTTGGTAGATCAGTTGTCCTTAAACCACGTGGTCTGTGGGTCTGTGGGTCTGTGGTCCTGCCTACATGTCCTGCAAGTGTCCTGCAAGAACACACATAAATCCAAAGTTTTTACTTCTCACTTGTAAGTTGCTTATAACATAAACGTGTCTGCTGACTCTAATTGTACTGTAAGGCACTAGAAAATTGATTTTATGTGTCCTCCTAAGTATGGAAAAGAAATGTGTATGCATATTTTTAATGAGTAATCAAAAGTTGGCGAGGGGATTCTCATGATTTCTCCATTCTCCCAACTACAAATACATGTTTTTGTACACAACCTCTCTCTATCTGTGTGCTTGTTTGTCAGAGTGATGCACTGACGGTTTTCATGTTAAAGAGAGACAGCTGTGGCTTTGAGTTCAATTAAGCCAATTTGTTTTGACCAGTTCAACACAGTTGTGCTTTGCTGGTTTCGAATGTTCATAATGTGTGTAATGTCAACACCCCTGTTCCTTCACTTTCTTTCTTTGTCTTGACTTAAGTTTCTCTGTGTCTTGGCTTCTGCTCACCCCCTCTGCTTACCGTGTGTCTGACTTTCTCCACTTGCACCTGAGGGTTGCTCAGCTAATTGCTGTACTCTGTAGGTATTTATTGTGGGTCAAGTTAGCGCCTCAGTGTGAGTGCGTTGTTAAAATTTGCTGGAGCCTGAGGTTCAGCGGGATGGATAACCTCTCCGACAGAGTTTGGACTTCTTTAAAAAACTCTTTATTATTATGTTGAATGGTTGTAGAGAGTGTAGAGGGCATCTTTAATTACCTTTGTTTGCACTTTTTAATTTCTCTTGCCTTCACAAGTGCAAACCAACTGAGTTGTGTCCATGTTATTTTATATGCAGAGGTATTAGAACTACACAAATGTTAATATTCAAAACTGGAATTATTTGCCTAAAATATACTCCGCTAAAAGTACAAGCACTCCACTAAGAAAACAATGTATTTTAAATGGTCGACACTTATATAGCACTTTTCTACCTTATTGGTACCCAAAGCACTTTACACTGCTTCTCATTTACCCATTCGCACACAGGTGGTGGAGCTGCTATGCTGCCGGCCTACACTCACCAGGAGCAACTAAGTTCAGTGTCTCAAGGACACCGCGACCTGTGACTGGGGTTGGGGAACAACTCTTGTAACTATGGCCTGAGCCACAGTTCAATAGTGCTGAATGTGAAGATCATTAATTTACTTCTATTAAATTGAAGTGGAGTGAAAATAAATGCAAATACTTCAGTAAAGTATAAGTATTGCTACCACCACCTTTTTATAACTATGACAGAAAAGGTTATTACTATTTCTCTGCTACAATGAATGTTGTACTTTCCCTCCACTACATACATTTTATACTTTTAGTTACCAGTTACTCTTTGAAAATGTAGATTCTTAATAAAATGATCAACTAAAGTATTAAATAACAATGTTACATTGTATGGAATACATACACAATATGTGGATAAAAACAGCTGTCTACACATCTACGGCACAGCTAGGAGTATGACAACTGCTTCCATCAATAGACCAAATCTGTGATGAAAATACCACCAAGGGTGAAAATATTCTCTTTCCAAATAAACTCATTCATGTCAGTTCAAAATAAACTGTATTGTAAAATGATCACAATGAGAAAAACCATTTGTTGTTAAACGCACATGTTACCATTCCCACACACTATAGGTAGCCTGGAAAAAAGAAGCACTGGTTCACTAAGACCTATCAAACCTGAATTTAAGACATTGTAATACATACGAGGCCTTCAATTAGTAAAATAATAAAATCATATAACTGACCACATGATAAAAAAAAAGAACACGCATCTTATTGTGAAAGCATTTCTGAGTGGGTGTTGTGTGTTCATACAGTACATTGCTTTAGGTGTACAAGAAAAACTGTGTGTGCGTGTGTGCTACACGCTTGCGCTCTAATAATTAGTGCTGCCATCTGTGTGTCAGAGGGTGGCAGCCATACACCCTCTGTGGTGTTCCTGCCTTGAGCTATTAAACTATAAAGCAGAGTGATCTGCTCACACTAAGCGTGGTGCAACCGCTGTAGAGGACTGACTCAATGTCACGGCACAGTCAAGTCACTTTATTACCACTCAGGACAAAAGAACACTGCTCAACAAAACTGTTCTTGTAGCTAATAGATTTGGATTTATTTTCTCTAACTCTGTTGTCATGTAGATACTTGAATTTGAATTATGTTAATTATGAGTATTATGCGCTTCCACCAGAATAGAATGGTGGTGAAACCAGTTTAAATTCTTTTTGATACAGTAGCAGAGAAGGACATTAACATCAATTTAAAGAGCAATATTTCTTTCCAAAAGCAAAAGCTACTGTTTACTTTGCATAGGAACTTTGTCTCGAGCTGTGAGTCACTGAGCCATTCGTGATGTAATAACATTGACCACTTCAGCTTTAAAAATCTATTTCAATTTTCAAAAGTCAATTTCTCTCTAATTGAATTTATTGTCTCTTCTTAATGCATAGACATCCAAAACAATGACAAGAACCTTTACAGTAAAAGAAATGGGGCACTGACACAACGCAACCAATGAAATATAGTATTTGATGATTGATTTGTGCTGAAGATACCGTTTACTGAAGTGAGGCTATAAAGATGGGGTCTTGACCCCCAATGTTTACTGCTAGTATTAATGTTGTGGAGGAAAAATGTATAGCTGGCCGCAGTGAGCAGATGTCAGAACCCACGGTGTGTCACACTTTGCTGTGTCCATCCAGAGCCTTGTCCACCACAATATTAATACCACCAGATGGTATTAATGTTTTGGCTGCGCTGTATTACCTCTAGCATTTTTTATACTGCCTCTATTGGGTGTGGTGCTGACCCCCACCCCCACAACTGACGCAGGCATTATCATGATTGGTGCTGTTCACTTGGGTAAAAAAGCAGCCAATATTAGCAACACTCTGATATATACAACGTGGGTAACTACTTGTCCAGGGGTCAAGTACTAAAGAGCTTCTATTTTCAATCTGCCCCCCACCCCCCCATCGGTCACCAGTCAATTTAGAATCATCACTGCATTGTGGAAAATGTCTGTTTTGGACTAATATCTGCATTCTGTTTTTTTCTTTTTTTCTATTTTCTTGCTCCCAGTTGTTTTCTTTGTGGTCCCCCTTCCATCCACCCACACACTCCACCCCCTCAACCACCCTTCCTGTAGTGGCTCTTCATTCTTCAGTGGAAAGTGACGGGAATTGTTCAACACAGAGATGATTGGGCATCAAACAAAGACAAGGGACATAATTAGTGGGAGGTAATATTAGATTAGAAAATATAGGAGGGAGAGGACGGAAGAAAAGGAAGGGCCAGAGAGAGGTTGAGGGAGGGTAAGCAATGCTAATTGAAAGAACAGAAGCTGCTTATTTTTTTATGATTTGTTTAAAGGTTGATCACCCACACAGGCGATCACAGGGGAAAATGACTGTATCAAACAGTTTGCCAGCAAACCCATTTTACCCCACCCTCACTGCCACCGCCCACACTATACAGCACCTCGCTCAAAACTACAATAATCACATTTTGGTTGTAACACTGGTACACACAATGTGAAGAAAGTAGCCTGCACCCTCTCCCAACCCCCAACCCTATTGCAGCATCAGAAAGAGGTAAAGCAAACGGATTTCAGACAATACTCGAATATTTGATAAGAACTAGAAGACATAGAGGAAATGCAACCACAAGGGGGCACAAGGCAATGTCTTCTTGTGCCAGTCCCAAGTCTGGATAAATGCAGAGACTTGTGTCAGGGAGGGCATCCGACGTAAAACACGTCAAATTAAACATGCAAATCATGACTTTCACATTGAATCTTCCACACCGGATCGGTCAGGGCCCGAGTTAACAACGACCGCCACCGGTGCTGTTGACCTACAGGGTTCCGGTGGAAATTGGGCTACTGTTGGTTGAACAAGGAGAGGACGAAGACGTGTTTGTAGGCAGAGAGAGAAGAGGAAAACCAAGAGTGTAGGACTGACAGAAGGGACTTAAAGGATCAGGCTGAAAGTAGTTATAAACATTTGTTTTACTGTCACCAATCCAATGAGAAGACACTTGGTAGTCTTGTGAGTATTTTGCAGCAGAGGGAGGATGTATATAGGATTGAATTAAAACAAACTACGTCCCCTATGTTCAGGGGTTTTAGGGAGCATGTCAAACAGTGCAACACTGTGTATCAATAATGTTTTGTTGGCACAGCAGTGGAGCTGTATGGGTACATATGGTCACAGATGCAACATCCGGTCTTTTCCCAGTATTTGGTGACAATAAGAAAAATGTAGATTATACTCAAACCTTTCATCAAATACAAAACTAATGTAGAGTGCATTCAAATTTAGAAGTGTCTGTAAATGTAATAAAAATAACAAACAAATATTCTTACTGTGCTGTCAGTTTTCGCTTGTATTGAGTTGGTTGACATGATGCAGAGAAGCAAAGTGGATGTACTGCCTGTCCAGGAGACCAGGTGGAAAGGTAGCAAGGCTAGAAGCTTTGGAAGGTTGGATAGGAAGAGAAATAGAGTAAGGGTTATCCTGAAAGAGGAGTTTGTGAGGAATGTTCTAGAGGTGAAAAGAGTATCAGACAGATTGATGAGTCTGAAGCTGGAAATGGAAGGCGTGATGTTCAGTGTTTATGCCCCACATGGAGGATGTGAGTTAGAGGAGAAGGAGAAATTCAGGAGTGAGTTAGATGAAGTGATGCAGAGCATCCCCAGAGGTGAGACAGTGGTGATTGGTGCAGATTTAAGTGGACATGTATAGGTGAAGGGAACAGAGGTGATGAGAATGTGATGGGCAGGTTTGGTCTTCAGGACAGGAACACAGAAGGACAGATGGTGGTAGACTTTGCAAAGAGGATGGAAATGGATGTAGTGAAAACTTTCTTCCGGAAGAGGCAGGAACATAGGGTGATGTCTAGAAGCACTTAGGTGGACTTCATCTTGTGTAGACGTTGTAATCTGAAAGAGTTCAGCGACTCCAAAGTATTTGGGGGCGAGAGTGTAGCCAGACAACACAGGATGGTGGTGTGTAAAATGACTCTGGTGGTGAGGAAGATGAAGAGGACAAAGGACGAAGTGGTGGAAGTTGAAAAAAGAAGAATGTTGTGTAGTTTTCAGGGAGGAACTGAGACAGACTCTGGGTGGTTTAGAGGACCAATTCATTATCAGGACTTCACATAATAAAGTCAGGAATATAATCATTTATTAAGAAAAAACAACAAATGCCACTTGAACAAGCACTAGACACTGGTAGAGAGCAAGTCTACAATCCTTCCCGCCCGCTGCGGTCTGCCAACAAACGACGTCTGGAGGTCCCAGCACCGCATAGAAGACACCAAGCAAAACTGTTTATCGCAATGATCCCATGATGGTGGAACGAGCTACCAAACGCTGCACGCTCAGCTGACTCTCTCCCAATATTCAAAAAACCACTGAAAACTGAACTCTTCCGCATCTTCCTATGCACTTAAATCTCTTTAAAAATGCTCTCTTGCACTTGCATCTCGTGAAATGTGAACACTTTTCTGATAGGACTTTGCTTTGTTTTCTCCTTGATTTAGATTTGTGCTGCCTTGTACCTCACTCCAAGTTGCTTTGGATAAAAGCGTCTGCTAAATGACTAAATGTAAATGTAAATGTAAGTAAAATTGTCCCCTTCAATGGCAGAAACCTCACAACTCGACTCAGGT
This sequence comes from Channa argus, assembly GCF_033026475.1. Lineage (NCBI taxonomy): Eukaryota > Metazoa > Chordata > Actinopteri > Anabantiformes > Channidae > Channa > Channa argus. The sequence goes on from NC_090210.1 coordinate 16,060,839, forward strand.
TGGACGACCACCTGCTTTGACTGGTCGGGGTGAATGGAGAGTGGAGAGAGCAATGAAAAGCAATAAACAAAACACTGGGGAAAAACACTGCAGAACTGCTCACAAATGCAGATTTTGTCTGTGCCTGCTTGTTTGTCAGAAGATTCAAAAAAGCAAAAGGTCTTTGTCCTCATAATGTGTTGACGTTCAGACAGTCATCAGCTCACTGGTTTTACATAAAGCTGTGTCAAAGTTAGCTATTCAACTTTGACACAGTCTACTGTCCTTTTTCACCAACAAATTCAGTGTATTATTATTTTTATTATTATTATTATTATTATCATCATCATCATTTGCTTTAAGAATTATTGGCCTGTCAACTGTCATTTCAGCTGTTTATTCAATGATAAAAAAAGACATTCTCCACCAATCTGTGTCATGTATTTTTCCTTTTGAACAGACTGATTTGGGGCGACTGTGGTGCAGAAAGGTAGAGAGGTTGTCCACCAATCTCGCAGTTGTTGGTTCAATCCCCAGCTCCTCCAGTCACATGTAAAAGTGTCCTTGAGCGAGACACTGAACCCCAACTTAGTTGCCCCCAGTGCATAGCAGCTCCCCCATTGATGTGTGAGTGCAAATGGGTGAATAAGAAGCAGTGTAAAGTGCTTTGAGTGCCAACAGGTAGAAAAGCACTATATAAGTGCAGACCATTTACCATTACTCAGGGCCCTATTTTCCTGCACAGGGTGCAGTCTGAATGAAGGTCTAAACCAATGCACAAAAGAATTATTGCCGTACCAATGCAGTTCTCATAACCAAAAGCTTTAGCTTATGTCTGCATTCTGGCACAAAGTGGAAAATGCAGAATATATTAGTAGGATAGATGCATAAAGAGAAGGTAGACTTAGGGCGAGCTTCAATAATGGGCACTCAAATCAGTCCCTCCCATGTCCTTTAAAAGCAACGAGAGAGAGAGAGCGAGAGAGACTCAACTATTGTGGAAAGTTCCATAATTCACAGAAAATGGACAAAACTGCAATTATTAATACAAATTGCCACAAATATGATGTCATAGTACACTATTCATTCAGCCTGCTGCTATCCGTGGTGCTGAGCAGCACAGCCACAACACAGATGTTTTCTTCAGTAACATGCTTTTTAAAGACAGCTAAATTAAACTACACAGCCACTCTTCCTAAAAGGGCCATGTATTAGGGCAACAACATGCTGCATAAACTCTTTTCAGGGTGACAAAGAAAATATCGGAGTTTGGTTTTTGCAATGCAAAAAATGTCCCCAACAATCTTATGGAACTTTGTACCTCAACATAGAAACAACTGGATTACCCCCGATTTTTCATACATACGTTTTTCAACGTAATTAAAATACGGAAATCTAGAGAAAATGGAAATAGATCACAATTGATATAATCAAAATGTGTGTTGGATTTTGGAGCAAGAGGTGTGCTAGCAAATGAGTGCACATTTTGATTCAAAATGAGCACATGAGATTGCAGTGTGCCACCTAAAATCCATGAGTACACCGATCTCTAACTCGATGCTGGCAACAAATTTGCTGGTTATGTTGCATCCTAAAAAAAAATGCCCCCAAACTATTTAGATAAACACTGACAGTACTCAAAAAATCAAAGTATTCAGTCTTAGTAATATTAACTTAGATAAGTCGTGTACAAGTACTCACACTGCAGAATTGCCCTTCTTTTTATGTTATATTCTTATGTATTTAGTACAAAACCCATTGAAAAGCCTTTGTAAATTAATGCATTCATGGATGAAAAAAATCCCAAATGAAACAGAAAAATCTTTTTGTTATTATATTAAAACTCTGTAAAATTACATATGTTTTCTGTAAATTAACAAACCCACTTTTATGAAGTATTATGACAATAATTTCCAATTACATTTACTTCCCATTTTTGTACAGAAACATTACTGTATTTTTGTATAGTATTTTTTCCACTTTCTTAGAATACAGTGTAATACAGTGTAATGTTAAATTGTAATAATTATGTGTAATTTAATATGCAAGTCATTAAATAAACATTCTTGTCCATACAATCAAGTTAAGATCCTTTGTAATTTTAGGGTAAATAACTTATGGCTTACCATAGAAATATCTCTCTTTATATATTTATATATAGATATGTATCTATATATTTACATTTTTTTATAGATATATATCTATACATTTATATATAGATTTATCCATGTCAGTTATCCATATGCAGAGATTACTCCTCAGCTGACTTGTAGCAGTGATCGGTGTGGGAGAAACTAGTTTATTAGTTGTTTGGTCCATCTACAATCTAAAAGATTACAACGTCGTGGTGGTGTGTAAAATGACTCTATTGGTGAGGAAGATGAAGAGGACTAAGGCAAAGCAGAGGAGGAAATGGTGGAAGTTGAAAAATATTGTGTAGAATATTGTGTAGTTTTCATGGATGACATGAGACAGACTCTGGGTGGTCAGGAGGTGCTTCCAGATGACTGGACCACTACAGCTAAAGTGATCAGGTCGGGAAGAGCACATGTCAAAGTCACATATCAACCCCATGGCCAGTGAGCAGTCTTTTTATTAACTGAGCATCTGTTATTTTAACATTTACATTACTTTGTAGTGATGTTTTCACTTTGACACAAATAGATTTTATAGGAAACTGTAGTTCTGCCAGGAAGTTTATTATTGTCTCATCACTCCAGATAACATTTTTCTCTCACTCACTCAGTCCTTCACATGCTGTTTGGAAAGTCACATATCTTTTCTTCTGTATAACCACTCGATGTTAAAGGCCCATCTGATGGTGTGATGCCTGAGGTATTTGTGCTTCTGCCAGGTTCTGCCATCTCTACGCAGGTCTGTGCAGAGATGGTCAGAGAGTGATCCTGCCTAAAGTACTGTACCCTCAATTTTGTGCCACTGTACGACTTTTCAGAAGGAAATTCTCAATTCTCACTAGACTGTATCACAATCTACCATTCATTTCGTGTTACCTTTTGTTTAAAAAGTAACAGGGACAAACTTTGGCAAAGTGTGATAAGTATTACATAAACTGTGACAATAGCTGAGTGCAGCCACCACAAAATGTTAGATGAAGGGCTCTGCTTTGGAAAAGTGGATGTAAGAGCAAATACACAGATGAGCTTGGGGAAGTGGGTTTGACTGACAAATTTTCGTGCCATTAACCAGAACACACCAGTGCCGGTTGAGAGTAACCTTTTTCATTTTCTTTGATCTATTATAATAATGCATTTTCTAGCTCATTAGCTTTATTAATTTTACATGAATAAAATTTAAATACATTAAAAGGCACATTAACATCTCAATAAAAAGTGTCTCAAACAGCATTAGGCTATAATAGAGAAGTAAAAATGCAGCACACTACAACTCCAAACTGAAACACAAGTGGCCAGAAATGCACTGATAGTGAGGAACTGCATGATTTCACTTGAAGTTTGTATGAATTCTGTGATTAAACTTCAGTCCTGCGCTGTCCTGGTGTTTTTGTTATTAAACCCAAGACCACAACATGTGTTCATTCTGAGCATACTTGTATGAAATATCCAACCCCCTTTTTCAGAAGTTGGGACTTTTTATTACATGCAGTAACATGCAGTTTGTTTAAACTGAAAGCTAAACAGTAAGTGTTTTCACAAAGAAATTTACAGTTCAATGGAACACATCTAAAAAGAATCAGAAACCACCATGACCAGAGTTAAGAGCCCAAAAGCCATAGATGCAAGTAACAGAGGTCCACATGAACAAAACCTGGAGTCCAAAAAGCATGAGACCGATAAACTTGAAGACAGGGTGTGGCATGGATAACAGAGACAATGATCTGACAGGGCACCAAGGGAAGAGCTGGGTTTAGAAAGGCAGGGAAACAGGTGAAAGAAATCAAGTCTAACAAGGTGAGAAAACTGTTGGGAGAAATGAGAACAGGACGTGAGGATGAGTGACTACAAAATAAAAATCAGCAAACAGGAAGTAAGTTACATAAACAAAGAAAGTAAGTCTGGGCTCATGATAATGAAGTCACACTGTTATAGCAAATGTGTCAAATGAGTCCTGCTAATATATCTATTGACTTCCCAAGAACAGATGTATTAATAAAAGCATACGTCTTAAAATCTTAATATCCATATGGATAGTACTATCAAATAAATACACGTCCGTACCATTACACTTCTAGAACCTTTCACTGATAACAGTCCGGATTTTTTTCACCTTTGGCACAGAAAAGCCAAGATCAGTTTTTCCTGTAAACTTCGTGAAACATGCTCTTTTTTATCCACGGAACACATTTCCACTGTTTCAGTGCGTCTGACATGACTGCGATCTCAGTGAACTTAGGGATATTTCTGCACAGAATTGATGTTTGGCTTCCTTTTTGCATAATAGAGCTTCATGTTGCATCTGTGCAGCAGTGGGTTGGTTTAGGTGACAACAGTTTTCCAAAGTAGTCCTAAACCCAAGTTGTCATGTTCATCAAGTAGCATGATGGTTTCATATGCAATGCTGGCCAATATAACATTTAAATAAATGAACCCAACCAAAAGAACCATGACGGGTACAAAATATCCAGTCACCAGCAATTTGGGACAGACGAGAGTAGGGTCCTTAAAATGTGCCAACAACACCTAGCAAGGCTTGGCTGACAGTGGCTCGGCATGCAAAATAATTGGACAATGAGCGAGTGTCAAAAGGAGCTGTAAATAATGAAGGGGGAGATGGAATAAGTTGCAGATGTGGGCATAGCCAGGGAGGAATAGCACCAAGGGTAGAAGCATGCAGTGGGTGCAGGTGCAGGATCTGAAACAAACAGAGGAACAAGATAATGAAAGCAATTACGTGATTTTCCAAATAAAAGCTCTTGACCTTTCCACACTGGAATGCAATCCCCCACCCCCACCCTGAGTGGAGTTAAAGAGTGACATGGCATGGGGGAGGAAGGACCTCTTCAGTCTGTCACTGATGCTGCTCCTCTGCTCGGAGAAGATGCTGTGCAGTGGATTGTCAATGATTGACCGTCGCGCTGCCACAGATGACAGGCAGTCCAACTCTGTGCCCACTACAGAGTCCGCCTTCCTCACCAGCTCATCCAGACTTTAAAAAATAATATTCTTTAAAAAATACAATACAGTTGATCTGTTGAATCAACAGATAGATCTGGTTGTTTCTTTGTACTTTTGTCAGATAAAAGGTTCAAGCAAATTAACGAATCACAAATGTTAGATGTTATTGCACAATTAAAAAAAAGTCCAAATAGACAAACAGTCCAACAACATCTTATTAAGAAGAGTACATTAAAGTGGACAGTACTGACTGGTATAAGCTTTGGGTTTATAGGTGGTTTAAAGTACTTATTAGACAGATAACCTCCAACAGTTTGGCACGTAAATGACCAGTGGACCGCAAAGCCACATGTGCACTTACACTTTATATACTTGGAGTCAGTCCGCCCTCTGCCCAGTAACTTCAGGTATGCACTGATGGATGATGACTGATCGCATCATCACGGCGCCTGGACGTTCATGTCAGAGCAAGTAACGCACTTGCTCTGACATGGACAGAGACCAGTCACTGCAAAGAGGTCCAACTTCTCCCCAGACGGCTGAGTCAGGATTTTTGGAAGAACTTAGTTTTCTTTTGATTTTTTCAATACTTTTGGATTCCTCTTTTTTAAGCAAGATGATATTATCGTTTTTCATATTGCACCTAACTTTAGCTGATATTTGATCCTAATAATGATCTGGTCAAGGACCAAAAAGACGACATCCAATTCTGTGACAAGTTTTAGCTACAGTAACACAATAAAGACTGAGAAGCTACAGATCAAAGTGTAACCTATAAGGTGTTTTATTATGATTATTTAGCTGATAAAATGGGACATTGCTAAATGTGTTTGGTCTTTGCGCAATGAAAATGTCAGAAAATAGTAATACTAGCTGTGGACTTAAAGGTAAAGCAGTGTTTGTGTCTGGCAGACAATTTAGTGCCACCATGTACAGCAACACACCCTTGCTCAGGTTAAGTGGTTAAGTGTGTGTGTGTGGCTGAGTGCACTTTGCCGTGAGCTGTCTAACACCTGAATGACAGACAGATAAACAAAGAAAGAAAACAAGGATGACCACAGGTCCCCATCCGCTGGTTGTCAGCTACAAAGCAAGTCTGGTCTTTGTCTTGCTGAGCCTCAGGAAGCCTGTCTGAATCTTCTCCACTCTGTGTGACACTGGAGATTTAAGTACACCTGCCTTTGTCAGTGTGTCTGCTATTCTCTGTCCAATTTTGTCAAATCCATTCAGCTGTACTGACAAGGACACAACAAACATAGAAATTGGTTTTCACTTTAACTTGCATGTTGTTGAATTTGTCTGCTTTTTTTTTTAATGCCACCGCCAGTGAGAAACATAGTCAGAGGCAATATGTTTGTCTTTCCATCTGTATGATTATTGTGAATGTGATACCTCTATACCCTATTTAAACTGAAAGTCGAATGAGGGGTCTTCTTTCAGCTTCACTTTGTATGTATGTAAGTTAGTATGGTAGATATCAGGCCTGTGACAGGAAGAATTTGCATTTAAGGTAGTTGGTAAATGGTAAATGTAGTTATGACTAATTGAACAACTCGAGCTACTTCTTTTAGCAGTTTTGTAACAGATTACTAAGCATACATTTCCTGATGGTACTAATAGATTTTATTTGTCATTGACAATTGTAACAAAGTGACTGAAGAAGACTGAATGGTGTTAGTGGTGCCAGTTCTGGTTGGATTGTCTGGGCAAAAGTCCAGGGTGCTTCTGGGGAGCTCTTTACACTCTGAGAGTTTTGTTACTGACCACTGTGATGTGATGAAACGAGAAAAAAGCTCATTGTTTAGACTTGTCTAGTGGACAGAAAACACATTTATTTCCTTTATAGGAAGTGAGTGTGTGGCTCTAAGGCTTAATCTTTCTCATATTTGACATGAGATTTATTCAGGAATTATGAGATTATGAGACAGAGCCCTAGAGTAAGAGTAAATACTGAAAAATACATGAGCTGTCCAACCTTCCAGAACCATAAACTTTATGCATGTGTCTGCAAAAATACCACAAAATGTGTCCCAAAAAAATTGCCAGTGTTTTAGGTTCAGACCTGATGCTCACCAGTAATCTCAGGAATGATGAATCCTGTGGCCCTTTCTTCTTCTAGTTCTCACACACACACACACACACACACAGTGGGAATAAAGTGGCTGGGGAACCCACGCTGGCCTAAATAAGCTCGTTAAGGTGGGAGCTGGAAGGTGGGAACAAGGTGAAGTCATCAAGGTGTCCCTAACTCCCTAAACCAGTTTAGTAAGCGATTGGTAGTTATAGAGGTGCAGAGAGAATTTAGCCTTGAGCATTTAGTCACAACTTGCAAACAGACAGTGTGCCTAAAGACTAGGTTCCACAAATGGTACACACTTGATTTACTCTGTTAGCACCGACTAACCGTCTGACATATTTGATGTAAACTCACTAGGTTGAAATCAATCTGAAATGTTCTTTAAGCACTAACAATTAGCAGTTCTATTACCCGTAGATGAAGACTGAGAATGAGAACGAGCAGATGAGAAATTTACCAGCACTATAATGGCTCACACTGCACATTTAGCAAATTGTATTTTCCAGAGCACCAACATCAGACCAACAATAGAACCAATAGCAGCTAGCACTGAGTGACAGCTCCATTAATATCACTACATAATAACCGTACAATTATAACACATGAGGCTTTAGGTGCTGGCACCACATTTTAGCTTCCAACATTGTTGCAGCCTCTGGCCAGTGGTAGAAATTAGTAATGGAAACAGCAGAAGTTAGTAACCAAAGTTTCAATTGCATGTATAAAGTATTTGGAGACATCTCAGTGTGTGTGTGTGTGTGTGTCGTAAGCTGTGAGTGAGATCAACTTGTGATGTTAATCTGATGGAGCTATAACTTTAGGTACCCACCTGATTGTGTGCACGTGTGCTGTGAAAACACCAACGTCCAAACTCTTAAAACAATTGCTGTGCCTACAAAAGGCTCTGTCGTCTCCCACACACACCCTCAACCCAAAACACACTCGCTTCTTCTTTGCTGGTGTGATTTCAAAACCCCACTAACAGGAGTCTGGATGCTGTTTCACAGTAGCATATGAAGCAAACAGTACAGATGATCCATTGGTAATAATTATCTCTAATGTAAAGACCAAGTTATATAATCAAAGTGCATTAAAAAGATTTATCTTATAAACAAAGCTTGTTTAAAGTATGACCTTTAAATAATGTTATATATCACAGTTGGTCTACTTTAATTTCATGGCCCAAACACATTTAAGAAAGGAGGTTTCAGTTGTAACTTACTTGCATATAATGAGTAAACATCAAACTCTAATCATAGGAGAGACTGAACATTATTATTTTTGTGCACTAGTTTTTGCAGGAGCCTGACCTCTGCCATTCAGTGAGCTCATTTGAAGTTAGACAGGTCATTTCAGCTGTTGAAGCTTATATCTCGTTCAGAGGAGCCTGAGGTGTCTTAGTTGGCCTCCCTTGCTAGTCCCTTTCCTGCACACTCACTTGGTTTTTGAGGAAAGTCTGCTCCAGGCAAATTTAAACCGTGGCCATGTTTCTTCCGTTTCTTAATGACGTGATCCAAGTGATATTCAGTGACTAGGTAATGTTTCTGCATCCATTCCCCGACTTCTGCTTTTTGCTGCTTGGAGTGTTCTTTTGTCTTCATGGTGTAGATTTGCTGGTGATACAGGGATTGTTGGTTTAAATGTTGAAGATGAAGCCAAGTTTTGTAAATATATGGTATAGTTTGTTGACTGCTGATAGGCCAATTTTCTCTAAGTCAACACTCAAAAACTAAGAAAATGATTTTGGAATTCACAACAAAAACAAATAGACATGTAAAAATAAGAATCAAGGTGCAATGTTTCAATGTCAGGTTTAGGGTAAAACATTTAATTACACTGCTGAGATGATATCAGCTTAAAAATAACTGTCTATAAATATGCTTTATCTATGTAATGTTTGGGATCATTTAAATCATTTAATTCTATATAACCTTGTATCTTTGTTTTTGGTAAATATAGTAGTTCTATCATAACATCATTAATATTAACATGTGGTGACATCTAGCAACGTTTAGTGACTTTTCCTGTGGGTTTTTATCTACTTTCTGTTAAAATAGTTGGGCAGCAATGATCCCTGCTTGAAACTAAAGGTCCTTGTGCAACTTTACTGTGACTGAGGGTCCTACCATTCAGTATCAGGAAGACACCGAGTAAGATATTCAGGGCTTTGAGGATAACAAAAAATAATTCTTAGCAGGGGACAGCTGGTGGCGTTACTGTGGTAACTTTGTATATAATAAAACTAAACCTGAACCCCTGTGCTGCCACACATTTCTCTGTTGTTACTGTCTTTTGGTTGAAGTTGCTGCTTCTCCTGGGGAGGGAGCACAGAATTGTGCTGAGACATCATTTAGGATACAAAAACAAAAACAACACAAATAAAAAGCTGCAAACCAGAACTGACATGAGCACTGATTACATACAAATTGAGACAATTACACCGTTACCTTAAACTAGTAGTAGTATTTTTCGATATATGCTTCACTACCTTAGTAACATGCAGTGTAAGGTGCATGACCAGTATGTCTATATTTTGTGTTTTGTTACGTTTGATACGTTGACTTCAAAAATTCATTGAAATCTGAAGGAGTTCCAGTGAATGAGATCTTTACATAATCATTGTTTGTTGCAGTGAAAGGTTTGGTTAAGAGACTGGAGCCAAGAGGGAGACTGACACTGTGGGACTGAGTTTAGAAAGTTTACCCGTCCCCAAAGAACGGGCTGAAGGGCTGGAAAAGGTACTGGATGGTGTAACAGGACATGGGTTGTTCACTGCCACTTTGACCTCTCGACTGGCAGCTGACCCTCGGTACCATGTAGGAGTTAATGATGGCTCTGAAGCAGGTAGGAATATATTTCAACTAAACAAACAGCTGAAGTGATGAGGAGAGGATTCACTACAGGTTGTGGAGAACGAGCAGGAGGGCCTACATTTAAAAAAAAAAAAAAAATTACCTTTATTTTTTGAGGATTTTAATTTAAATCTGTCAGCAAGAAAATCCAAATTCAAAAACCACAATGGGAGGTGAGAGCGAAATGTTTATGAACCAGGAAGTGGCGTGCAGGTAAGGTTCAAACATGAAAAGATGGCCATGTGGTAATAGGTCGAAGTGGAAGTTAACATACTTATGTTACATAATGTAAAGTAAGTTTTCATGGTTCCAGTAATAACAGAAAACATTTCACACTGGATTCTTCAGTGTCCTTTGGGGAGGTCCTGTGCTTTGTTGACCTAAGTATTTACCCTGACCTCCTCCTTGTCAATAGTTTCCCTTTAAATCAATGAGTCATACACAATACAGCCTTTTACTGCTGATACTGTATAAATGGCCTACAGTTGAATTTGACAGGACAATCTCCACTAATCAACTGCTGTCAATACATTTATGAAGAGCAGAGTATTTAACTGCATAAAATTATGTAGTCAGCAAAACTAATTATGGCTGAACTAAATAAATCAATTCAAATTGAAAACTGTCACTGTAAGCCACCAGAACATTCTTTCAAAAGATATACGTTAAAAAAGATAATACATTAAATCATTATTATTATTGTTATTATGATAAGATTTTGCTGCCACCACCTCTGTTAATCTGGTCTGGTAAACATAGGTCCCACACAGAGGACACAACCTCACACACAACACTGCAAATGAATATAGCCAATATGGGGCAAACACAATTAAACGTGAACAGAAAAGACATTAACTAAGACAATGGTAGCAGAACAACAGTGCAATCACACTTTGGCCCCACAGAAGGTCAAAAAACTGAAAATAAAGTACAAATCCGCAAACACGCAATTCATGACCAGACTATGTAGATGGACTGAGAGAGATGGTGAAGAGTCAGCACTTATATAGTGCTTTTCTACCTATTGGTACCCAAAGCACTTTTCACTCGTTGTCATTCACCCAGTCACACACCAGTAGGGGAAATCCTATGCAGATGGCCTACACTCAGCAGGAGGAACTAAGTTGGGGTGTTGCGCCTTGCTCAAGGACACTTTGACATGTCAGGGATCAAACCAACAACCCTGGGATTGGTGGACCATTGCACTATGTCCTGCACCACAGACATTATTGCTGAACATGTGGTGAAAACTGTAGGATGTCCTTTAAACACTTGCAAAATAACAACTCTTAAGCACCTGAAATTCAATTATGAGCTTTTTTAAGATGCTGACAGGGAAAATGAAAGAAAATTGCCACTGCTTGCTGCTGCAGTCCAACAGCAGAGAGCCCAACTCCAGGGGCTGTATTCACAAAGCTGCTTAAGACCAAAAAGCTGCTCCTATAGTGATGAAGTTGTAAGAAAATTCTTAAAATTATGACGTTTTCTAAGAAGCTTTAAAATTAAGGTTAGAGCCTGTGAAAAGCATCATTGTCATCCAACTGCTGCATCGGGCTGTATCCCACCTGGAGACCCCTGTGAGTACTGTGAGGGTCATGTTTCTCAACTTCTCCAGTGCTTTTAACACCATCCAACATCACTGCTGCAAGGGAAGCTGGAGGTGGCAGGCGTGAACGAACATCTGGCTGCATGGACCATCAACTTCATCAATGACAGACCTGAGTGTTGGGTGTGGTGGTAAAGAAATGGAGAAAGAAAATTGCTCAACAACAGTTACTTAATGAAACACGACAGATGAGATCGAGCTGAGATGAGGTTTGTGGTCTCATTCATTTGAAATATGCTCATATCTCCTTCCATACACAACAAAGTCGTAATGCAGAAATAAAAGTGATCAGAACATTAAAATGGTTAAACTGGAAAAATGCATCAGATGTAAATGGTCTGAAATTATTAGTCCAGCGACCACTCAAAGGACAACCTCAGTCATTTTCCCCCAAAAAAAATCTCCATGCAGACACTTAAACCAACAATGAATCACCTTTATTCATACACAATAACTCTTTCACTCAGAATTAGCTTTTTAGTGTGTGCTGTAGACCTCAGCTCGTAATAAAAACACTTCAGCCAGACACACAGCTCCACTGGATGATGTTTTCCTCATTCAAATAGACTTGGTTGAGAAATGTTTAACATTGCGTTGAATCACCAAAATAACACCAGTGATCTCACTCACATATACACCGTCTGGCTTACTTGAAACCAAAGTTCCAAATGATGGTAATTTTAAACATCTGGGGGAATATTTATCTATAGCATAGACAAATTAATCCAGACAGTAAATGTGAGCCATTACAATAGACTTAAATATTTCGTAGTAAAGCCAACAAGACATATGTTCAGGGTTTGTCCGGCACCATTAAAGCCATTTTTCTTTTATGACCATGTCCATCAAAACAAGCCAACACACTCACAAAAGTGCTCAAAAATTTTAACTCTTTTGTCACTAACGCATTTCACTAAAAAATGGGTAATTATTTACCATAATAATTGCGAAAATGATGTCTCCAGTATGATCTCATGATCTATGATTTCGGTTATGTCCAGTAACTGTCTGTCAGTGGTGACCATCAAATGAATGTTATTGATGGAGGGTGTGGACAGTTCTAAGCACAGTGATGAGGAATAATTAATTATGATGAAAATATTGTATTATCATTTAAGAAGTTCATAGTCAAATAGTTACAGGAATCGTGCTGCTTCAGTTTCTTCTAATTTGTGCCATTTGGTAATAGATGTGGTGATTTGTCTGATTGGACTTCTTATAGTCAACATGAGTTCAACTTTGAACAGAATAAAAATTATTCTTCCTTTCTTTCAATCTTTTGCGGGTTTGAAAAGGGAAACACCTCAGAAACTCTTGCTGCAAACTACATCAAGTCCCACAAAGATATAAACCAATGCAGCTACTTGCTACTCTTCATTCTAACACAGTCATATGTGTAAAGCCTTTTTATGTGGTGTCATTGATTGAAACCTCACCTTACCTTACCTCAGTGTTCGCCACACTGGACATGTCACAATTTGAGCCGCCATTCTGCTGTTCCTGCTGTGTAGCTCTTATTTCCTGACTTGTTTATGGATACGATTTGAACATACATGATCATAGAAATCACGGTATTCAGAGTCTGTCCAAATAACTCAGACAATATCACACATGCACTGCAGTCCAGCCAGCAGCATTTACAACATGGCAGCCAAAATAAAATGTAAAACAAAAAAAACGTCCATGTGGATCCATGCACCACTAAACACTAACAATGGCAAAGAGCAAACCCATTACTGACAGTGTTCTTGCCTTATGCTGTGTGATGCTGGGAACGTTCAGTGCCACATGTAATTGGACATTGTTTGATACCTGCCTACAAGCAGCCAACCTGTTCAATAAGCCATTATCTAGGTGGTGTTCAGTCAGTTGGTATCACTGATGGACTCATGAGTCACCTCAGACTGTGTGCAGGGTTGACATGTCTCAGCAGTTGTATCAGCTTAAGTCAAATAGGTCCATCACTTGCTCGTACAGTCACTTTGTTCCGACTGCTGTGGGAAATCAGGGTGTCACAAGAACCCCCAGTCCCAGGATGGTGAAGAATATTTGTGCTTCTTCTTCTGTCTGTCACATCATTAACAGCATTTGAATGTGTTTTAGTAATTTGTCTGCATTTATTTGCTATGACATTTACAAGTCCTATTATCATATGGGGGCAATACAGATGTAACCGTTACTTAATTATTTTGTTTAAGGTTTAGAACAGAAACAGATAAGATTCTGTCCATGTGTTTCTTTTCACAGTGAGGGAGGTCATTTCAGCCTCTGGGTCACACAGAGACTAGGATACAGCTTATATGACTGGGTTTAGAGAGCTAAATAAGGAGGTGTTTGAGTAACAAGGCCCTGCATACTTGGCATAACTGCTTATTAAGGCATTTTATGGTTGTGTTTAGGCAGGTACAGGAGATGGTTACAGTCAGAAGATCGAGGGCTGGTGTAATACAGGAAAATACGCAAAATGTGTTTTATCACTTCTAAACACATCCACAATCTTGCTCTAACCCTAAGTCAGTGGTTTTCTTGCCTAAACATAACCAGACACAGAACCAAGGAGCCGGACTCAGAAAACGAAATCCCGTTTGCAGTTTAGTTGTACAGGAATATAATTTTTAGGAGAAAGGGTTGCTAAAAAGATTTGACTTCTTCTCATGTATGTGGAAGATGTGAGAGCTCAGCAAAGCAAAGGAAATTTTTAACTGGAAGCTGATGCGCATTCAAACACTCTGAGAAGAAACCCCAAATGTTTAGCAGAGTGATGAACGTGCCTCATAAAGGATCTTTGTTTCACACACACAGCTGTGTCACATTACAGCCTGTTTTTACTGACTTGGACTGAACTGATGAGACATTTTAACTGGATCACACAACACACTGCAATCAGCGATCAGTTCTTGTTCATCTATGAAAGATGCTCCTCTCAGTTGGTGCTAGTCTGAATCAAAGATGAGGGAAACAGTCAGCATGATGTTGATGAGAACCTGAAGCCCAATGGATGGACTTGAATGGACTAAATGTAAAATTCAGAGAATTAAGAGAAGAAAATTGTATTTTTGCTAAAATGTAATTATTTATTTATTTATTTATTTAAAAATAAAAAAATAATTTAATACCAATGCTGTGCCACAATGTCTGAATTAGTTCAATTCTCACTGTAGGTCCTGCATGTCAAAGAAAGTTGGATGCAGAAAGACCTGCACACAGAAATTAATTAAGAAAACTTTCTTGGAAACTCTCTTTTTCACAACATTTCAACACGTCATCTAAAACAGTGCAGGGGCAGAGACCTGCAGGGATTGTTCTCTCTATTAAAATCACCATGGGATATTGATAGATTTGTTTTGTATTTTGTTGTCTACCATTTAGTTACTGATTGAAAGAGTGTAAAGTTTTGACCACAAGTTGGGCTTTTTGAGGAAAAAATGTTTTGTTAGTGTCAAAACATTTTGCAAATTGTGAATGTCTCGGTGCTAAGCCCATGCCCTAGAGACAAGGTACCCGTTTGTTATCACACACTAGTCCCACCAATTCTGTTAGTTTTACCATCTAGCCGGCAGAATAGCGTTATTGTTGTTTAGTTGTGTGGACAAATTGAAAGTACCCCATTAATACATCCTCTAAAAACCATTGTTACTGTGATACTTACCAAATGTTCATCTGGGCTCCACTCCATCTACCAACAGGTCACTGGTTCAGACTATCAAACAGGAAGCTGGAGGTCTGAAATTTTTTTTATAGCAGGGAGAATTAGACTCTACCATCCGGAGATGAAATGGAGGGGAGTTTTATGATTATATGGGGAAATAATCATAAAAGTACTCGAACTGATAGTTAATGTTAACCTTCCCATATGGGATGAATTAGGTTAACATATGTAATAGAAATTTTTCCTCTTGGAAGAATTGTAGACAAAAATCAGCGTGATGAACCATCTCAGTTTAATGCATGCCGGCATGGAGAAGAACACATGGATGTTGAGTGTTGTTTCTGACTTGTATCTCTCAAACCCCTTCTATTTATACTTAAACCCAAGAAAGGAACCACCCTCACAAAACATAAATGAAGAAACCAGGTGCATGCAGTTGACAGTCATCACTCTTGTCCCTTTCTAGATTATCTGAAGATATCAGTAACAAAGTCAATAAAACCCTTTTATTACCCTCTTTTAGATCTTGCTCTTTGCTAATTATCTAACCATATGACTAAATTTACTTTCTTCCCTCACACATACATAAGTAATTTATATTGTTTCCTATAGAAAAGAACTAATAAATTGTCTTAATTGATTATGAATGATTAGTGGTTTGTATTTGTAGGAGGGGAGGTATATACGCCCTGGAGTAGAAGCTGCTCGAGTTTTTTTTTTTTTGGCTGCAGTTCAGAGGTAGACCTGCTGCTAGCTGCCCTGTAGCAATGGGCCTAGCTTAGTTTTTCTTTTCCGTTGATTTCAGTTTTCTTATTTTGTTTGATCGGTTTTAGGTTTATCGGTTTTATTATTTATGCTGCTTGTATTTGTTTTCTGTTTCTGTATATTATTTTCCAAACATTCATAAAATCAGTTTGGGTTCACTGTAAATATATCCCACACTGAGTGAACCTTGGGCAGTGAGCTTCTGTTTCTGCCTGTGTGATAACTAGAACTTTGAAAACATGACTTCAATGCACACAAGTGTCTAATCTTATACTTAACACTTGATTTTCATTCACCCATTTGAGACGTTATCTTTGCCAACAATATGGTTCTTACCAACAGTTTGTGGATAGGAATGAAGGGATCCATGTCTTATTTAAGAAATGCTCTTTTAGAGGTAGTGCCCATATTTCACTGCATGTTCTACATGCTCTCTCCTTAATGTGAACAACAACCAGTCGCATAAAATGTTGTCGACTTAGTTTCTTTAAAAGCAGTCTTTTGTCTGTTGCTGTCTGTTTATGCACTATACAGTTGCCCCATCTTACCTGGCTCAGTATGTAAGAGCAAGAAACTAGATGCAAGCAATGTTTACAATGCAGAGCACTGACATTAGGTCTGTCCTTCATAGCAACCCCCCAACCTCTTATCAAAACATGGAAAACAAGCAATAATAACTTTTTGAAAGGCTCTTGGAAAGATCAATATGAAAAAATACATAGATTATCTTATTCTTTTCAAGGCCATGGGGGACTGGAGCCTGTCCTAGTTGTTTGGGCGAGAGACACACACAGACAGACAACCATTCACACTCACTATATAATAACTCTGTTAACTCATTCATATTTTAAACCTACCCCAACTATTTATTTTCATAACATTACATAACTGGTGGATCATTGCCTGTATCTTTTGTCATATGTGGTACTTATTTGTGCTGGAGAAGTCGGTCTTGGCAGACAGAATCCCAGTAAACAGAAGCCTAACATGTGAAACCATATGGCCAAGAATGGCAGCATGTGGCCACTTATGAATCACAAATTGGTACATGTGTTCCTTTTCCACATGTGGAAAATGCTGCCTTCAGGAAATGCAATTAGTCTAGTTACTGCTATGCTCTTTGGAACACCTGCTTAGGAGACATGTCTTACATGCATGGCCAAGCAAATCCGTGCTGTTGCCTTGGTTATGACACTCATTTCATATCGTACATGTCAAACAGTAACATGCATGTGAATTTTTAAGTTCATAGTATTATTTGGAATCCTGCAGAGTATTTAAAAAAGAAAAAAAAGCCTCCAGATTACTCTTCCGGTGGCATAAGAACTGTTAAGTCAGAAGCCTAATGTCTGTTTTTCGTCATTCTAATGTACAACATTATGTAACGTTTTTATTCCAGTATTCAGTTTAGAATGCTGATTGCAGTCAGTTTAGACATTTAAACATGACATACTTTGTCTCAGAGATTCCTTGCCATCAATAAACTCTTCACTCAAGCAATATTGTTCACCCTAACCACTAGTAGATAGTTTATTGCTAGGAGGAGGGGAGATCCAGAGTGGTCTAGAGCAGTGCTTCAGAATGTAATTTTTCACTGTTTTGTCCCTACAGTAAAAACAAAAGATTGAGATTATAGTCACACTTTACTGATCCCATGACAACATTGTCCACCCCAATATTTGGCCTCTAGGCAAACTGCAGGGAATCCATCACAGCAAAGGTGGCTGAGGATGAGCCTCTCCATTGTATTCATCAAGTCTGCAGTAGTTTGGCTCCTTGGCTGGCAGTGATAGAGGACCCAGAAATCAATGCAGGATAATGAATGAAAGGAAGGACAGTTTATTGCATAATATGAGTGGAGAGACAGACGAAACAGCCGGAGGAAAATGGTCTCACTGCAGAGGAAGCCAAAGAGACAGATAACTAGGCTGGGATCTGTGGAACAGAGGAGAGGCAAGTAGATAATTTGGATATCAGAAGATTATGTACTAATTCAGAGCTCTTACTCAGAAGTAGATGGGCGGGAGGCTTGCAGCGCAGCTTGGGATCAGGCCAGGAGAGGGTCGGAGCAGAGGAGAGGACAGACTACAAGGAGAACTCAAGGCGGCTGAAAATATCAGGAAGAAAGTACAACAAAAACAAGAATACACGGAATAAAAGTCAGACTAAAAGTCACTTACTGTTGGGGTAAGCGGGGAAGAGGCTGATAGCAGTCACAGAGATCAGAAAAGCATAGCGGGTGATCCAACAAACAAAGTTTCGAAACAGGGGGCCAGGCTAACATACTCCAGAGTGCAGGAACAGGCGGAAATCACTGGATACATGGGCAAAACTCGGAGAACATCCACAAGGAAAATAACAGAGCAAAGCAGAGAACAAACTGGGAGCTAGACCTGTGGGAAGCAGAGAGGCGTTCAGGCATATAAACGCAGGTAAGCAGAGCATTTAAACAGCTAAAACCTTTTGAGTAATCAGGCAGTGCAGAGGGGAGAGAGATGAAGGGAGAGCAAGCAGAGGAAAAATAGGAATGGCAACAGGGGCAACACAGATCAAAGTCACAGCTGTGCTGGAACCAGAACCACATAGGAGGTCTTCCACAGGACAGGGATCTTCTCCAAACTGAGGCTCAGGTTGACCGTCTGGTCTTGCAGCTTTCCTGTTCTTCAGTTTTATTGTCATCTCTGACCACATGTACACATTGCACATAAATGTTACATATAAATTCTGGGGTGAGCAGTGGGCAGCCACAGTGGAGCTGGCGCTGAGTGTCTTGCTCAGGGAGACACCTAGTGGGTAGGCTGGGATATTAGGCTGGGATTTTGATCGTCCAGTTTTCTGCATCCTCTCGTACTGCTCTACCCATTGGGCTACCAGGCAGCCTACTTGAGTTCATGTTGAACTTCCCTCTGTCTCTCTCTTCAGGGGTCAGCTAGGGGTTGTTGTTAGAGAAACACTGTACCCTCCGGGTTGGCACGGTGTTCTCCACACAGAAGTTAATATAGTCCATGATGCATTGGGTCAGGTTGTTGATGTAATTTTCATGAAAGCTACACAGTGTCTCCCAGTCTGTGGTCAGTCTCTCACTGCCCCTATCAGTCCACACTTTCACAGACTTCTTCAGGGAGCAAATGTACCAGGTTGTGATCAGAACTACAAAGTGGGCGGGGGGGGGACAGAGGTGTACATGTCTATAACATTAGCATACAGCAAGTCTAGCCTCTTGTTCACCCTGGTGTTGCACCTTGCATGCTGGGTGAAAGTAAGGAGAGTGGAAGAGAGTGAGGTGATTAAAGTCCCCACTGATGAGAAGGAGGAGGTCAGGTGTTAAGTTAGGGACATTGGACTTTCGGGTGTAATGTTTTTTAAATGCAAAATGTTCATGCTACAGTGCTACAGAATTTGGCAAAAACAACTGACAACTTTGGAGTGTGGAGCTTCCCTTTCGCTGACAACCTACCTAACCAGGGATCTGTCTTACTCACTCACCACTGGACTTATTAATTTTTACATCACAATTCATAATAGCTCTACTCACCAAGAATGAAGAATTGGCCAAATATTGAAGAAGCACCACATACACATTTTCTTAGGGGAAAATAAAGTCTGCTGGACGATTTGTTACAAACATGGCTCAGGTTTGCAACACACATAAAATGGTTTAAGCTACCAGTTATATTTATTATACATTATCAAAATCACTGTATTAGGGACTAAAAATAAAAAACCCTATCTGCAGCAATAAAGACACCATGAAGAGGAGTTGACTGCTTTGTGAGAGTGAGCCATTTCCACTGATGACCCACCCAGGCTCCTGCTAGACAAAGCACAAGAGAAACATGACAGCAAACCCAGGAGAGTGGGCTTTCACAATACCAATGGCCCAAAAGCTAAAAACCTGGCAGAACAGAGGACAGAGGTGCGTTGTGCTGTCTGCAATGCACTGCCTTGCTGAAAAATACACTTTCTGGGTTCCAGGGGGGTGTTTGTCTTGCATGCACAAATGTGTCCAGCACAAATTAATCAGAAACACATCACAAAAGAGTTAGGTCTGCCATCATTTATCACATACAATTCACGTCTTTCTAAAAGCATATTTAACGTGGTTGTTTCATTTTAGGAACATTCTTTGAATTATATGAACTCCCAACTGTTGCATCCCAGCTCTCAGCAGATCTATTAAAGATTATACAAACAAGCACTTAAAAGCACTTTTGAATAATATTTCCATTTTCCATTACAAGGGTGACTTTATAGGTCACCAGACTCCATTACATAGTCCCTGGACTGAATACTTATTACAAGCATACAGGCTACACTCAGACGTTTTTTAACTACTGAGTGCAGTTATTTGAAATGAAATGTTCATGGATGAATACTTAACGTTATGTTCACTGGGTGTCAGTGTAAAATCGGTGGTACTTTTGTACCAGAAGTACAAGCTGTGAGATGCCTGTTCTTGTCATCACACTAAGGCTCCTGTCTACTATTAGTCATAATTTTACTGGTTCCTGCATGCAAAAGCTCCGATCCACCATACACCATCTTAGCTGCAGAAGATTTAAAACCCCAATTTGTAATATTTCAAAATACGCAGTAATAATAAAAGAAATCGTATCTCTGCTATCCCCACAGTAGGCCCGTGTCACCTCATATGAAATTATGTAAATTATCGATGGCAGGTAAAATGCTCAACGTGGCAGAGTTGTGAAAGTGACCCAGAAAGGTGAGTGAAAAAAAGAGTGTTTGAACAAACAGGACCTTAGAGTAACATCAAACTGCCTTTTACTCATTGACAAGAGCTAAAAGTACCAAGCTGACGTAAGACAGATGCTGTTGGACTAGCGGACTTGCTTGAGATTAAGCTGGGTTTAACATCTTGACTTGATTTTGTTTTCAAATCAATGACGCTGAACATTAAATTTTGTTATTTATTTATTACTTATTCGTGTACTTGTTACACTTCACAAAGCAAACTGATTGCTCCAAATGAATATTTAGGCTGTGTTTTAAGGGGACTTCCTCCCCAGACTATGGAACACTTCGAAGAGCAGAGGCAGCTCAATGCAAAAAAACAGAAATCTTTAACAAGCCATTGAAAACACTAAATCTCTGAATTAACAATACGGTAAAGTTATAGTTATATAGCAACATTTTTCACGTAAATACTCCAACACTTCTTAATGTGCAAATGTGCAGTGGAAGCTTCCTGTGACTGACCCATTGAACAGTACTACCAGTACCAGCCCATTCACATTCCCAACGTGCCAAAAAGTGCTGCTTTGTCCAGTATCTTAAGCGTTACATGCTGATGCTTAGGGTATCCATTTGTGTCTGTGATTGACACTTTGACCTTTCAGTGTAGTACAATGGAAACCCAGACAGTGAAAGTGAAAAAGTCTCATAGCGAGGTGGACGTGATAGTGGACGGTGCAACAAGACACAGGACTTTTCTGCGACAACGGTTCGACTCTATTGCATGTTATTGTGCATTTTAATAATGATGGTAACACAATGTGGCACACATGGTTACTCCCACCATGCCACCATGGATAAGGAAGTACATGTGTGCTCTTGTCACCGTTTGGAGTGTTTGAATTTTATATGTAATTTATCTGGTAACTTAACCTTAAACTGAACCACTTTTCCTGTTCAGGGTCGCAGCAGTGGCTGGAGCCTTTCCCAGCTGTCATTGGGTGAGATTATTATCATTCCTGTCTATTGTAATTTAATAACTACAGTAAAACTGCCTGAAGGTCTGTGCAGAGCCTGCTGGGGTGTAATGAGTGTAGGGAGGGCTGGGCAGGGACGAGAAGTGTGATTCAGAGTCTCCTGTTAGTTCTACACGCAGCTTCAGTTGCACACTGCACCGTAAGTAGAAGTTGTTCACTGAAGCACATACACCGACATGCTACTCATACAGTTGCTGTTTGTAATTATTTAATTCCATGTCTTCTCTGTGTTGTCTGTATCTGTAAGTCCTGTATCTTGTTTACTGCTCTTTGCTCTAAAAAATAGGGTGAAAAAATAAGTGTTTATTTTTTTGCCTTAATCAGACAACACGGCACTGCATAATATCTACGTAACCTACTAAGCTTAGCAACATGGAATTCTGCCACACATTGTTTTCTTTTCACCCTTAGTCTTTCCCACGTTCCCTGTAGTTGAGTTGTCCATAGATCACAGGGTCAATGGTTCGATCACTGCTCCTGGCTACATGTCGAAGTGTCTTTGGGAGAGGCAAGACACTGAACCCCCAAGTTGCTCCTGGTGGGTCAGGTGAGCACCTTGCATGGCAGCCACTGCAATCGGTGTGTGTGTGTGTGTGTGTGTGAATGGGTGAATGGAAATCAACATTGTAAAGCACTTTGGATAAAAGTGCTACATAACTGACCATTTACCAAAATATAAATTGTATGATGTGTTTGAGGAATCTTCTTCTCTTTTTATTTAGATATTTCTCTTCTCTATATTTCATTGCATTTAACATCTGTTGATTTTACATTTGTGGTACACTTTTGCGGTGTAGTTTTAAGAGCTCTTCTTCTTCCCATCTGTACTGGACATGCCTGTCTAACTGGAGCCATTTTGTGCATGAGAGGAAAATCTACTTGGATCACTGTGTTCTCTTAATATCAACTCTTCCATTCCTGAAGCAGCACATTGAAATGAAGCCTTTGAAAAGTGGAGGTGTGGGGAATGACAAAAAGGCAGGTGGGATAAAAAAGAATGAGAGATCAGAAATAAAGAGTCCAAGAATAAAGGAGAGAAAAATGGATTTTAACTGGGAAGCGTGTGTGTGTGTGCGTGTGTGTGTGTGAGAGAGAGAGACAGGAAATAGGATAAGAGTCTGTGTATGCACAAATTGAAGGGTCTCATTATTTTGAAGGAGAGAAACTTCAAAGGAGAAATATCATACAATGCATTGCCCCCAACTAAACTCGACGCGCGCACACACACACACACACACACACACACACACACAGAAACATACACGCACAGACACACACCATCTTACCAAAACATGTTTCAAATATCTTTCAAGACTGAGCATGTTTAATTGATTAAATTTGTGAACCTACGGTCTTTCATTATAACAATCCATCTGGGAAATCCTTATTTGTGCCGATAGACGTCAGGGCCTTCAATCGTCGGGGTGATGTGGCAGTTACAGGACACTGCTTCTGCATATGCTGGCTTGCTGACATGCCTTACCAGAGCACTACCCAGGCATTTGTAATCTTATATTAGTCAACCTTTTTGAATGAATACTACATATTATGGCATTTTGTATGGCATATATTGCTCCACGATGTCTAAAATATATCATAAATATACTTTTAGACTCCAGGGTAAAGATAAATTGCCTCTTTAGGTAAAAGGTAATCATCATTTATTTCAGTTTTTTGCCCTTATCATCATTTTTTGGTCTTTCTTGCCCTTGTAGACATCTTTATGTCTGCACTGTATCATGCCAGCAGTAGAGTAACTCTAAGTTAGTCTGAAATTCTCATCAAGAACAGCTGAAGCTGAAAACCCTTTGTACAATGAGTATAGAAAAGAAAAATCCCCATTCAAAACATTGAAATGCAACCTTTTCCAAATAAAGGTATTCTATTTTCATATTTTTCTATTCATTTTCGGAACTGTTTTTTGTATGTGTTTTCATTTTAGGTGGTGAGCCAATGAAATGTTCATCTTTTTAGAAGGGCTGATTCTTTTTTATACCCACTGTACTAGGGCTGCGCAGTTTCGTCAAAAAGTCATATTACAATTATGTTGCAATTTGCAATGTAACAAACAAATAGTACCATGGTCTGCTTATTATTTATCAATGAAAATTCACAGATTACTGACAATTTTGAAATATGTATTTTTCATTTGAAAAATCTACTTCTAATATCAAAAGCTTTTCATGTAGACCGTTGTAGAGACTCAGTTATACATATCGGTCCGATATATAAATATTGGACCTCAAGGTAACTATGTGAACCTTTTGAGGGCAAAAAAGGTACATATGTACCTTTATTCATTTACATTATAATTTCAGGGGACAATTTATTTCTAAGCAGATCTGTGGAAATTGAAGTATGCTATTACAATTATTAAGTAAATGATAACTGCATCATTGAAGAACACTGAAGATAAATGAAAAGCAGTGACATATCAAGTGGTACCCAGTGTGTAGGGTACAAATGTGGCCTTATACAAGGCACTGACAACCCTTTGTGGGTTACAATAATGTAGCTTTGTTTTCTGTGAAAAAACTAGAGTAACATTTCAACACACCCTTGTCCTCCTCAGAGTAAAACTATGGCATGAGGCAAAACACGTTGTGTTACTATCATTATGAAAATCCACAATAACAATAGAGTCGAACACTTGCCCTCCACTGGAAAAACCTACTGGATAATGAATGAAGCCTATTTATTTATTTTAATTTAAAAACACACTCAAAAGTCCACATTCTCACCTTTGCTTCCCCTTTGGTTTATCCTGTAAGCCCAGGGTCACCACAGCGATGCATGTGGAATTATTTATTTATTTATTTTATAGCCAATGCCCTGGCATCTTCAACTATTTCTTACTAGGGTTGGGAAAAGCACTCTTATTTGCATAGCTTGTGCAACCTTAACTTTTGCAGAAATTTAATTGAACACGCTTAGATCGGAAGTCTAATTAGATGAATCATGCAACACTATATTGGTTTGTTTTAATACATTTAAGATGTTTCTTGTACTTTATTAACCCTCCTCCTATACTGTACCTTATATATGTTTTGTGCATTATGTATTGTGCTGCTTTTGTCTGTTTCTTCATGTTCGTGGGGTTATTACGGCACAGAAAGTAGAGTGGTAGTCCACCAAGTTGTTGGTTCGATCCCCAGCTGTCGAAGTGTCATTGAGCAAGACACGGAACCCCAACTTAGTTACTCCCGGTGAGTGTTGGCTAGGTGCATAGTGTGTTTTGGATGCCATCAAGATAGAAATGTTAATTCTTTTTAAAAAGTGCATAGAAAAAGAGAACTTCAGAAGTTCTCTAACCTAGCCGAAGGAGAATCTACTCAATAACACTACATCAAGGATGGTAGAGCAGTTAGGTAGAAGATGTATCCTGTCTGGAGTTTGCCAAAACTGCATTTAAAAGACTCTGATGGCATGAGGACAAATATTTTCTAGTCTAGAACTTGGGCCAGAACTTGTTTGGAGAACACCAGAGGCAGCTCATAATCTAGCTAATACCACTACTACGGTGAAGTATGGTTGTTGTAGTATCATGCCAAAATCAGAGAAGTTCTTAAAGAAAACCTGGTCCAGAGTGCATGAGACCTGAGACTAAGGTAATAATTTACCTTTAAAATAACAATTAACCGGAGGCCAGCAGCCAAAATAAAGCTGGAGGGTCTTTCTTTTCTGAATCTCAGTCTTACATCCCCAGAACATCTGTGGAGAGACCTGTATATGGCAATTCAGCTACTTCCTATTGATTCTGATGCAACCTTTTTTAGGATGGATGGGATAAACTGGCAAGTATGAGAAGCTTGTAGAGACGTACCCAAGAAACACCAAACTGTCATTACTGCCAGAGGGGCTTGTACACAGTACTAGTTCATGAGTGTGAATAGTTATGCCTAACTTACATTGCAAACACGCCCCAAAGTTTTCCCATTTGTACTTTGTTGAAGGATCTTTTGCTTTTTGGTGGTTCAAGAATTGCTGATTCATGTAAGAGGGCCGTAAGATGCTTACTGTTTGTTGATTCTAAGGTTAAAATCAATGGATGCATTGTGTCAAAGTATCCTCTATTTCTTAGATTTTTCTTTTATGTAACCAATTTGCTGCTGCAATTTGTGAACCTATTTTCCCTCCAGAGATCATCATATTTTCATCTTGGACGATGATGAAAGGACTGGTGGAAACAGAGGCCCTTCGCATGGATAAGGAAACCAAAGGGGCAGCATGTGTGTCCCTGTGTAATGGTTCTGTCTTTCAGGATGTGGACGTTGGTGTTGATGGAAGAAATGTTGCAGATTAGTCTTACTAGTGGTAGCCAAATGCTGCGTATACACGTATACCAGCAGTGATCGGAGTTACACTTGTTGCTTTGATGAACAATACAATGCAATCGGAAAACATAAAAGCTATCAATTTCTCATTTCAAATCATTATCTCATCACTTTGCTTAGATCCAAACATTACACGCTATATGGAATCACTGCCAGGTATCAAAAGTATGGCATAATACAGGAAAGAACCTATTTCAAAAGCTAAACACTCTCATTTCACAGATGAGCTCTGCAATGAAGGGGATATGCCATGGACTTTCAGAGTGAAAGCAGTTGAGACAACAGAAACATCATCTTCCATGGTGATAATGAGTGTTTCAGCATAAAAGAAAAGAGCAATAAATGAACATACAATTTAGAAAACTATGTCAACAGGTATTTGACACAGGCTTGTCATCATTCAGCTACAAAAAAATAAGCAATAACTGGACCTTTTTTTTTAAAGCCAGCATAAAATACAGGATTTTGCAACACTTTTTCTATTTAAAAAATGTGATGCATGTTGAGATATTTTGATGATGTTTTAAATGTTAAGGTAACTCAGAATTTACGGGTCGAATGGCTCAAATAACTGTTGCGATGTTGACAAGCCAACTTCCAAGAGGGAAGTGTTGTAATTCTGATATTGCAATTTGTCTCAAATAAAAAACCAATACACGCTCCAACATCTACAACACTCAACGCAGGTTTACAAAATAATCATTAGAGCAATTCTCACATCAGCTTGGCTACAGTAGCCAAAGATGCAACAAAAAACTGATGGAAAACAATACGAATCATGGCTTAGAGTCTAAGCAAGGCTTCTTAATCAGTTGCGTCACCACCGCATGCTTAAAACTTGAAGGTACAATCGCATTTGCTAAACTGCCATTAATAAGATTGAGCACATTTTAAAGACCTCTTTAAAAAGATGAAGTGGAACTGGATCATTGGGTGGGGTTATAGCACGACAGCCTTGCCCAGGAGCACCTGATTTAACTAAATGACAAGGCAGAGGCTTGAGGCAGATGTCAAACACAACAGGCATATCATCTCAAAACAAAGCATCACAGATTTCAAAGTTAAAAACAGTAAAACCGTGCGTTAAGACAAGATCAAGACTGTGCCCACGTTAAATATGGTCTCCATTAATTTTTTAAAATGAGATTTGACTTTGTACATTATATCCTCTGAACCCCTTTTTTACTATTCAATATATGTAAATCAACCTCTGGTTCTCAAATTATACATGAGGGTGTAACTGGTCAAAACACTGAAGGTCACACATCGTGTTCCATTAAGGTCTTCTGATATAGTTTTGAGTTTACCCTTTACATTTTCCCATCTTTCCAAGGAATTCCCAGTGTTGATATAAACAGGCACTTTATGGAAATGTTTAATTTTCTTTTAATATTTTGATACAAGTTTATGTCTTATAATCTCCACAGGACAACAGGAGCGGTGCGAAATTCATACCTGCATATTATACTTTCGCTTTTAGTACATTTAGCTGTTTAATCCCTGTGTGGGCATCTGATCCATGAGCCATGCACATAATCTATCATTGCTC
This sequence comes from Channa argus, assembly GCF_033026475.1. Classification (NCBI taxonomy): domain Eukaryota; kingdom Metazoa; phylum Chordata; class Actinopteri; order Anabantiformes; family Channidae; genus Channa; species Channa argus. The sequence goes on from NC_090210.1 coordinate 16,088,472, forward strand.
TGTATATAAGCCTCATAGTCTCTCTGTCAGCCCCCCAATCTGACACACACCGAAAAACAGCGATTACTTTTTTCACACTTGAAGTTTTCTCTATGTACACTTTCCATGTCATTCTTCCATTTATCCATATTCAAATGTTTTTACTGTGTATTTGTAATACAGGTTAACACATGGTTAACAATTTTTTTTTAATACCCAAATACCATATATTTTGTTTTATCTATGAAAATCCTACAGCCCTGGTCAGTTGTCCGGTAACTCGTCTGGTCTAAAGCTCTGTAAATTGGAGTGAAAACATACAGTAGAATAGATTTCCCATTCTTAGATGGCCAAACCCTTACAGACTCATCATCCTCAAATAATGAAAAACCATAATCTTTCCCACTTTACAAAAAGTTGCATGAATTAGAATGTTAAAGAGGACAGGGCCAATAACACTCCCCTGGGGAGTTCCTTTGTCTACTTCGAGTTCCACTGACATCTGGGCTCCAGCTCCCAGCACTGATCATTTTCTTATCCAATTAAACAATCTTCTTCTAATTCCAGCACCATACAATGCTATTAATAATCCTTCGTCCTATAGCATGTCATATGCTTTTTCAATATTGAGAGAAAACTGCAACTAGTGCCTCTATTTGCTAGAGCTTTCTAAATGTGTATGTCTACACTTAAAATGAAATCTAATGTTGATCTACCCTGTCGAAATCCATCCTTATAATGCCCAAAGCAACCCCTCTTTTCTAGTATCTGAAAAAACATTTATCATTTGTCATCTATTTCAGTCTGTCTGAGCTAGGATTATTAAGCTCCTTCCCAGGTTTGAAGACTGGGACTATTATTGCCTGTTTCCACTCTTTGGGAGGCCACCCAGTTTTCAACACATTTTTAATTAGAGCTAATATTTCCTCTTGTACCCTCTTTTTAATATGTCTCAATATTTGATATCCCAATCCATGTCTTGCTGGGGCTGTGTTTTTTCCTGGTTTATTGTTCTTTGTTTTATTGTTCAACTCCTCTAGAGTAAAGAAAATAAACCTTAATCGCATCCAAGTTATCCCAACTGGTTTGCAATTCATTCCAATGTTTATTCAGTATTTCTTTCTTCCTTTTAATAATTATATGACCTATGGATTTTCTGAAAGTCTTTTGCCAGCATATTTGCTTTCCTTTGTTACAATGCAGCCAGTCCCAAGACTGGATAAATACAGACAGTTGTATCAGGAATCATAAAACACATGCCAAATTATCTGAATCATGACATCCACACTAATGAAAGGAAATGTGCTCAAGACAGCGTTGAGACCAGTGATCTTTAGACAGTGGCACTGAAGAAAAGGCAGGAGGCAGAGCTGGAGGTAGTAGAGCTTAAGATGTTGACGTTCTCTTTGGGACTCTTTGGGAAAGAAGAAGATTTGTTTTCCTATGTTATCTATTAGATCTATTAAGATAGTCTTGAGTATGGTTTTAGGTCCTAGGTTATTGCAAAAGTGTCTTAAAAGTGTCTCTTATTTTGCTTTGGTTCCTTTATTACTCTTCTAGCTTTAGTTCCTAGCCTTTTGTGCTGAATGCCATAACTTTCTATTGTTTTTTTTTTTCATCCATAATTTACTATGTACTAAGGCCAAGTCGGCGGACATAGATGTCATATCAATAGATGATAAAAATACCTGGCTTGTCTTAGACCATCTCAATTTAACTTGTCTTCTCCATCATCCTCTCCAAGGTACTGTTTCCCATTCATCTTTTGCCCCCTTCTTTCCCTGTACCGAGAATACGTTTTCTAAAGCTCTTGGGGATATATTCCCTTAAAGTCAAGTAATTTCTCTCCAGCAGTGACTATTTCTCTGATTTATCACTGGCACTTTACTACTGAGCTGAAATTCGCTTACTTTAACAAGATTCAAAGATGCCTTCCTTTGCTGACTCTCAAACTTTCCGCACAATAAAAAAAAAAAGGAAACCAGAAGAACCCAGGAGCTGTCAGCAAGAACAGTTCAACTTAAAAACATTTCCTCAAACCCCCCAGCCAGCAAGCAAAACCAGGTGACCTGTGAACAACAAATCTGGCAACTTAACTCTGGCTGCAACATTCTGAACCCCAGAGACCCTACCCCTAACTAGTATCCTACCCAGTGTTGTTTACTTGTATCAGTTGTGTTCAGTCATATAAAATTTATAAAATATCTATTTATCTTGTCTTACCCCACCCCACTCTCATCTATTATGGTATCTTACAGCTTTTAATTTACTGAACACACCTGATAAAGGTAATATATAGTGGGTGCTGCAAGGAAGGGTTCCCCCTAGGACCAGGGTTTGGAATCTATGCTCTAATAAATAGTCATGTCATGTTCTTAAATGCATTAAACTCAAGGAGATTTTAACTTTTGTACAGAGGAGTGAACATGGCTGTGCATGTTGACTGAAAGATGCTGTGACAAAACTGTCTTTAGTACTTTTTAAAAAAAACATCAAATGACTATCAAAAAGAGAAACTATCAATTTTGATAAGAACATAGCTAATGTGAAAGGACCATCCATCATCCTGCAGCATAGAATCTGCAGTAGATGAGGATTTCACCACTTTCATGCACCAAAACCTTTGCTAAAACAATTGCATGCATTATTCAGGTGTATATCAAAGTCTCCTCTAATTGCAATTTCATTACAATGAAGAGGAAGGTCTGGTTTTAATTGTGTAAAAGGGCCAGGTGGTCTAATATAGCATCACAGGGTATTAATGGTGGGAGAGGATATATAATCCTCATAATGTTCAGATAACATAAACCATGCCATCATTATGTACAAATTTGCCTCTCTTGTTACTCTCTTGATACTGATTTAAGAGAACACAAGCTCTGTTCATAACGCAGTCCATGATTTAACTAGTTTTTTTCCCTATAAATTGAGCCTATACACAGCACTAAAGTATGAATACACCAAGGGCTGTCAAGTAGATGTCTTTTAGAACAGAAGGACTGGATAATTGTGGCTCTGTGAATGAGAAGAGAGGAGCAGACTTCTTCATGCATATTCCGACAGCCCAAAGACAGAGAGAAGGTGCATGTGTGTGTGTGTGAGAGAGAGACTGAGCAAAAAAAGCTTGCTTGCTTGTATTCACTAGATACACAGATCAAGAAAGGAGGATGTAACAAGTATGGGGGACAGGACATACTGAGGAATCAAACTACTGTTTCTCCCTCACTGTAGTGCAAAAATGCTATTTTAAAAATTAAAGACAAATGAAAACAAATATGAGATATAGGTAAACATTCTAAAGCAGTATAAATCACCCTATGTACAACAGTAGCGGTAGTGCAATGACTGCAGCAAATACGACAAGGTGTAAATGGTTACGGTGAGTAAGTGAGTACAGTGACTATAAAAGTTTGCCAGTGAGTGAAATGAGTCTATATGTGTGAAGAGTCCTTATAATAGGTGGATTGCAGTCCATGGGCAAGGGGGCTAGGGGGGAGGTAATGGGCAGAGTTCAGCATGCTGACAGCCTGGTGGATGAAGCTGTTTGTCTTGTGGAGTGGGCCTGGAGCCTCTGGGACCTTTTCCTCGAAGGGAGAAGGCTGATGAAACTTTGCAAGGGGTGTAAGGTGTCAACAGCAATGCTGATCGCTCTGTGGTTGAGGTGGGTATGAAACATGTCTGTGAAAGAGGACAAGGGGGGGATGGCATAAGGCGGTATCCTACTAGATGTGTTTACTATGCATTGCAGAGTCTTTTGGCAGGAGGCAGTGCAGCCTCCGTACCACACTGTGAGAATACTCTCAATAGGTCCCAGTAAAAGGGTGGTGGGAGTCGTGCTCTGCTCAAGAAGTAGAGATGTATTTGAGCCTTCTTGGCCATTGATGTGGTATTGTTGGTCCAGTAGAGGTCGTATGAGGAGCGGAACCCTAGGAACTGGGCTTAGCTTGCCACTGGAAGTTGTTAAAGATGTAATGCAGGACATCTTTGTGCTCCTCGGCACAATTCTTTAAAACACGACAAAGTATAATGTCCTGTCCTGCTGCCTTGTGTGGGTTGAGCCTGGAGAGGATCCTCTTCACGCTGAATGGAACCAGACGCATGGCCTGTACACCCGGAGGAGTAGTCTTCTGTGCTAGTGTGTTATTTCGTGTTTCAAAGAGGCCAAAGAAGTCATTGAAGCCATTCAATTCAATTTAATTCAACTTCAACAATTTATGTAGCCCTAATTCACAACAAAGTCATCTGAAGGCACTGTCAGCAATGTGATGTCACTCTTTATAGTCTTTATAGTCTGTGAGGGTTTGGATGCCCCCTCCAGACTTCGGCTGAGACTTTGCATGTCTGGTGTTACTGAAGTGTCCGGGTATTTTCTTCCTGTAGTGTTGTTTTGCTTCCCTGATTCAATGTGACAGATGGCTCTAGCTGTAGCAAGATCTGCAGTGTCACTGGCTTATAGTTAGCACCAACAATGATGGTTTCGCTGTGAATGACATCATCTATGCTTTTTGCGATATACACATGTAGCCATTGAAAGTGTCGGTCTCTGCCACTTGAGGTTGTCAGTCTTTCGGCGAATGCTCGTCTCTTGTCCCACGACATGGCATGTAATTACAGTATGTGGTCTTTAGGTAGAGAATATGTAGTTAATCTGACTTTATCAAGCGATCCATCAGATAATAACTGTTCAGACATGACGGCTGCTTTCAGTGTTTATATGGGACACTCGAGATGATGTGCATGAAAATAAAGAAAGATAAAAGAAAAATGAAGCTTGGATTTGGTCTTGTATCACTGTTTATGTGATCACATCTATCTAGGGATGTTTAGTTTAAATCATATGCATAATTTTTAATTCCCAAGTTAAACCTGGTTTTACATGGGAATAACTGTAACCTGCTGGTGTTTTTTAATCTTCATCAGGCTGAAATTATTTTGATAATTCACAAAATATTCAGCTGGATGGGACTAGGAGTGCAGTACAGTCTTTGATTCATCGAACCAAGCCAAGTACACAGGTACACAAAATCACAAAGTGCAACAATATCTCTGAGAGTGTTACATTTATATTTTAGAACTTTTAATTTAACCGTGGTGATTTTCCTGTGTACACACAGGAGAACAGACTGATCGTCTCCTCAGCTGCCACAAACAGGAGCTGCTGTAGCAAACACATGTGGGGGAGGTTTCTACTCTCAGCTGATTCTCTTAATTGCTCTTATTTATTTATTTTTTGCTCCAATTTTTTTATTTTCTTTGTATTTTATTTTATTTCTATTTTTCTTCCTGTTTTTATTTTACTTACTGTATGAAATTTGTTGTGGACGGTAAAGTAAGAATTTCATTGTGCAGGGAAACATGCTTTCTGTCTGTGCATATGACAATAAACACTTAACATCACAGTTAACAACACAGTTAACATCATGCTTAATGTGTCTTTCAAGCAGAAACGCAGTAAATCTGCTTCTTGTCCAAATGTTAAATAGATTTTCACTTTTAGTAACTCTGTCTGTTGGATACACACAACAACAGAGCAGCGTGAAAAATTTGATTGCGCTGAAAAAGTAGAACAAAAATAGAACCTGGCTGACTGCCTGCAGAGGTTTAGGGGGTTTCATTCATATTTACATGAAGTCGTCATTCACACCTCTCAGGTGTGAGACCATCTCCATGGTTACCCACTCTCCCCCTGCCCAGCACCTTTGTACAGAACTTTGTTTGGGGAAATTCGCCGTGTAACAAAGCACGACTGTGCCATGTTGAAATGTAGCTGACTGAAAATAATAATGTTTCAAGCTACAGTGCAAAAAAACTGTAGCACAGGGAATTAAGTGATGACCATGTGGTCGGGGCTATCACAAAAACATTAGAGGATGGGACACAATGTCTTTCTTTTCGTGGCGCAGGAGGTCGAGTGGTCGTCCCCCCCAGTCCCTGAGTTGACAGTGTCTATTTGAGTGGAAAATTCTATTTTGACAGAACCTGAAATGACGACAAGAGAAAAGTAGGTTTTGGTCAGAGGCAAATGGACTTGGTCATCTTACTACCACTCCAGAGGACTAAAGCTGAGTGGAACAGATGATACACTCATCTCAGGTAGATTTTATCTTCCACCCCTCTGTTGGTCTTCTCTGCTGGATCTAAAGTCAAACATGGGCTTCCAAAAGAGTTCTTTTTAGGAAGAACATTTATTGGGTCAGTCTCTGAAATCTGTGCCAGAAAATGTCAATATTTTCCCTTTAAATTCTTTTACTCTTAAAAAGTTGTGTGTGTGTGTTTTCTATATATTTCTATTTTCTTTGACTTATTATGTTTTATTTAGTTGGATGAGTGGTTCTGACATGCCTCAAGGATTATCTGTGATGGATAAGACACAGCAGTTGAGCTGGGGTGGACATGGCCAGGACTGCCAGAGTGAATGCATAATGCCGACCATGAAACATGAAGGCAGAAGTGAAACCTAATCACTTCTTGACAGTAATTAACCACTGTCTTGTGATTACTGCACAGCTTGTCGTGCAGTATCATTCCTTAATTAATCTCAGTAGGTCAGGCAGCCTTATGAATAAGACATGTTCTGTTAGTAAAGCACTGGAGCACTAATAATTCTATAAAACATGTCCATGTTTCTTTTTTACTGGAATAGTTTTGCTTGTGTGTTGTCTCTCACAAAGTATATTCCTGTGAAAATATAATGAACAGTGACTTAATTCAATCTCAAAACTCCAGGAATCACTGAACAGACCTTAATAATTTGGTTCAGGCTGTTTCTGTTGTCCATCCTTGACTGACAGGCTGTAGAACCAGCAGATTATTAAAAATTATTAATTAATAATTACAAATTATTAATTTACCCACATAAGTATATTTTAAGTCCATAGTATTGTGTATTTTTTTATCGTGTATTTTAAACAGGATTCTTGCAAGTCACAGATCTGGGGAAGACTACATAAAATTCTGTTTCACTGCAGCTTCCCAAGAGGAAAACGTTCCAGAAGGACAACCATCACCAAGCACCTGAAGGACTCACATGCTGTGAGGAATGAGATTCTCTTGTCTGATGAAACCAAGATTGAACTGCTTGGCCTCTAAATGTTATGTCTGAAGGAGTCCAGGCACCACTTATCACCTGCCCAATACCATCCCTAAAGGGAAGCTTGCTGGCAGCATAACGCTGTGGGAGTGTTTTTTAGCTGCAGGGACTGGGAGACTGGTCCGGTTTGAGGGGAGCTTAAAAGCTCAGGTCCTCAGCCTGGGCCAAAGGTTCACCTTCCAATATGAAAAACCTACCTAATCACACAGCCAAGACAACACGAGACGAATGTCCTAGAGTGTCCCAGCCAGAGGCCAGACTTGAACCTATTGAACATCTGTGGAAAATCCTGAAAATGTCTGTCCCCCAACGGTCCTCCATGAGAAAATGAAAAATGACTTTTGAGACTGTAGTATCAGACTGCAACATAACAAAATTTGAAATAAGTAAAAAATCTGAAAATTTTCTGAATGCACTGTATATATGTATATGTATACCAGTTGCTGGTCAAAGCTGGACTGAAAGGAAGAAAAGAGGCACTAATCTTCTCAGTACAGAAACAGGATCTATGTATGAAATGAAGTATAGGCCGAAGTCTACCATACCAGCCAGGAGTCCAGGTGCAGGCTTTGCAAAGATGCCCCTGAGACAGAAGTTAGTCTGTTAGACTCTGTACAGCATCAGAAAGATAAGACCTTACCTTTCTGAACATGCAACCCAACTCATATTTCAATGTGGAAAATTATTATTCAGTGCTTTTGATTATCAGTGTTTCAACCTTTATGTTTGTTTATGTGTGGTTTTTCTTTTGAAGGAAAGCTCTTATTTGTGACAGCACAGTGAGACTGATCCTACAACACACTCTCTTGTATCAGCCCCACAGTCTGGAAAGTCTGCAAAGCTGACTGACAGCAGGAGGCGGCGCAGCACCAGAGGGCTCTGGTGTAGTGGTCCAATTAAACTGATGCTGCTGGCGTCCTATAATACACACAGCAAAATCAAGCAAATCCAAGACAGAGAGGGATCGAATCCAATACTGGTAGCCAAAAGAAAATCCCATGAGCTCATAGTTTAACTATATTGCATTTACTCAGCAGTTACAAATAACCAATGCATGTGATGAGATGTTAAGCTTGCTCTTCTGCCTCCACTCCCACCTCACTAGGATCCTTTTCTCCATGATCACAAAAACCTGATGCAACACAGTCAAATTTTAATGGAAAAAAAATACTGATCATAATATAACCTACTTGCTTACATGCTGTTAACACACATGTGTATTGCTAGAATACTTAGCAACATATCCAAGCTGGTGCAGTAAAGTATCTTGCTGTACAAACTTGTAGCATGAAATTACTAAAAAACTTTTATTATCATGTTAATTTGAATAGATTCACAATAAATTTCACATATGAAAAATAAATGTATTAAAATGTTTGGAGTACAGATGTAGCCACTAAGAAGTGCTCCCTTTCAGCCTAAATCGTGCTTCCCAGACTAGTTGTTTCAATTTTACTAGACTAATATACATACTAACGAGACTTTAACCTTAAGAATACTGACATTACAGGAAAAGAGGTCTGTTTCATAGATGCTCTGTAGTATTTGATACTGTAACAATTCTTCTCTGAGGTTAAAGGGCAACTTCTCCAATTTTCAACTTGCTCCCCTTGGCCTTAGTTTAGTATACAGTATTGATTTTAAACTTCTCACTGACTTTTAAACTTGACTTTTAAACTTCTCACTATATTAAAATATCTGTCTTCTTCTGGCTAAAAAATGCCCCCAGATGACATCACTTGGAGGAACCTTCAGCTCAGATTATGTCATCCCATTGCTCACATCTGCTTTTCCAGAGCTGCCCCACAATTTTATCTGAACTTGCTTGGAGTCATTTTTCAGCCATAAGAAGACAAATATTTTAATATAGGGAAGTCAGTGAGAAGTTTAAAAGCATTATTCTATATTTACACAAAAAAAGCCATGGGGAGCAAGTTGTTGAAGAATAATTGGTGAAGAATATCATGTTGGTAACACACAAAAATGAGGAGTATAAAAGTGAGCTGCAATGCAGCTGGCCTACACTCATCAGCAGCAACTAACTTGGGGTTCAGTGTCCTGCTCAAGGACACTTTGGCATGTGACAGCGAGAGCTGAGATCCAAACAAAGCCAAAATTTTTTAAAACAAAGACTTAGTAAGATTATTAATGAGCAACAGGCAGTGATCGGAGACAGTGCTGAAGGCAGTCACACTGGGGCATCTGCATCAACTCAGCAGGTTTGATGGGTCTTGAGACACTTTGGACTTTACCAGAATTATTTAAAGGCTATCGCTTAGCATTAAACTAAAACTAGTCACGGCTCCACCTAGTAGATAAATACAGTGCTGTAACTGTCAGGATATCGTTGCCCTTCCTGTCTCTGGACTTTTATTTTGTGGCCCCTTCTCCTTACTTCCTGTCCCTGGTTCTGTTCACCCAGCTTTACCCTCGTTGTCTCTCATTGTTTGCACCTGTTCCACCCTCTATTTAGGTTCAGTCTTCCCTTCACTCCCCTGCCAGTCATTGTTAATGTGGTCTCTGCCATCATTGTGGTCATCATTGTGGTCATCATTGTCATCATCATTGTCATCATCATTGTCATCATTGTTACCCTCATTGTCATCATTGTTACCCTCACCAACCCCTCAGGCTCTGGACTCTAGGTGAAAGCTGATAGTGTATTTTATGGACTCTTGCATTCGGGACTCTTGTTTCTCCTGGACTTTTGTTTTTGGGACCCTGTGCAGCTTTCCCCTTTGATCTGAGTTTTGGTTATGTGCCTGCTTGCTGTTTTGTTTTTCCGTGTCTTGTTACTTTAGTTTATCTATCTGTTAGTTTCCTTAGACTTCCTCGTTGTTTTCCTGTGTAGTGATCTTTGTTTGTCTGTCCCTTATTTATCTGGTTTCCCTCTGGTTATCAGTTTTCCTTAGTCCCCCTCCGTGTACTTACCTGTTATTAGAGTTTATGTTTATCCGAGTCTTATTTGTTTCCTGAGCCTGTTGTCCTAAGTTACCTTCTTACTATCTGTTAAGTTAATCCCCCTCATGTTCTGGTCCCTTTGGTTAGTCTGAGTTTTCTTTGTTCTGTAGCCGGTTCCTAGTATCCTCCTGTTAGGAGCGACTTCTGTTTACTATTTACATCCTTCAATAAAGCCCCTCGTTATTTGCAATCCCTCTTACAGTTTCTTCACTTGGGTCCTCCCTTAACCTAAACGTGACAGTAACAGACAGTTTGAAGATGCATTAACAAAGTGGCATGTGTTATGCGCGATCGGTCATGGCCTTGTCATGAATTGGCCAGACAGCAAAGCAGATTTTAGGGGGTGCTCAGACTATTTTATGGGAAGCTTGAGCACCCCATTGCACCTTTTTTCCACCAAGCCTTCAGGCAATGTATAATTGGGCTTTACCTGGTTCAGACATAGGATCCAGTCACACAAACATGTACAACAGCACAATTTCTGTTGAAGACCAGTTAAGCTGCAGTTAAAGAACTGCAGTTCAAGGTTTTCACTACAATGAAAAAAGACTTCATACTAATGTTACAGATTACAATTCACCTAATGAAGTTGGAATGACAGCAATGAAACATTAATGAAACATTAATGAAACAATGAAACATTAAAATGTCATCCTCAGCTGAGTGTGTACCAGGTATTATTCAAATCATGGGTAATAAATGTGACCACACACTCACTTGTGGGGATGGGGATTTCCAGCATCTTCTCCCTATGAGGAAGTCAGTGAATTTTACTGTGATTAATTAGTTTAATATTAGCGTATGGTTGGGGTTAGGCTAAGCTTAGGATAGAGTTAGGGTTGGGCAAGTGGTGCATATGGTTAGGGTAAGTCTTTAAAATAATGTCTGTCACTGTAGTGTCCCCTGAACGTATGGAAACCAAACTCTGTGTGTGTGCATCTCAGAGAGTTTTAAAAAGTTTAGAAAAGGGCACTGTCCCCGTCATTGTCTCAAAGTTCAGGTAACTTTAGTTTGGTGGAAGTCATTACTGTAGAACGTGTGGTCAAACGGATGGCTGCAGCATATTTGGAAACAAGACTTCAAGTCAGTCATCAGACATGAGTCAGGGACAAAGTTGAGCACATCGTGGGTATTGCAGCTATGACCATGCTGCATTCTGGCAGGATCAGGGGCTTCTATCTTTCCTCTGTTTGTCTCACTCTGTTTAGCTAAATGTGTGTTATTTTCCTAACAGACATAATGAAGGCAGTGTCAGGGCCCATGTTGTGTGACTGAACCCTGAAATGCATTATCTGACCCAAACACTGAGATGCTAGTTATGTCTGTTTACAAAAATGCCATCAAACCCATTTTCTGTGTCTGTGTGATGTTTCTCCATTCAGGCATCTATCCATTACTCCTCCTGAAAATACTGTGCTCCCATTCCTGTTTCTGGATAGCACAGGGTCTCTTTGAACTCGGCTTGTTTAAGTGCTTTTTTATCAGATCCTCCAGTACTTGCCTCATAGCTACCTTTTTACGCTTTTAGCCTTAGTTGTACTAGTGAACTAAAGAACAAACTGTAAAGTTTAATACCATCAATGCACAAGCAACAGAATTGATTCAAGAACTTGGGAGAGATTCATAAGGTGAGGAGTGTGGGGGGAGTCACTGCCTCAAGAGCCAACCTGCATAGATGGAAATATGCTGTTGCATTCTTACTTTCAAGCCACTTTTGAAGCACAGAAAGTGAATGAAAGTTAAAGTAAAAGTTGCATTTCATTTGAAAATCAAGATCCCAAATCCTGGAGAAAGAGTGGAGAGGCACAGAATTCAAGCTGTTTTCAAGTTTCAAGTTTTCACACTCAGTGATCATTTAAAGGGGCCAATTTCGTGCGCATGAGTGAATGGCCCTCGCACCTACTAACCAGAGAATGTATATTGCATCAACACATTATTCTCACCACACACTTGTACACTCTGTTTCACTCTGAATACCCCACCTTGTAGGGACTGCATTATAGTTATAGGCCACTTATGTAAACAAATGCAACTTGTGCTCTTAAACACAATTTTTTGAATATTCTAAAAGATATTTTTACAACATGTTTATTTATGTGATTATCATTACTGCTTTTTGTGTTTAGTAAATTATGACATTTGCATACTGTATAAATGTGTAATAGAAGTGGCAAGGGACAGAAAAAAAGCATTTTGTAGCATGGAGAGAAATTGTAAATTGTAAATTTTATAAGGAATTCCTCACAGGGCAGAAAATTAACAGTAAGTGGTATGGAACAGCAGCAGCCACAGTAGTGGTAGTATAGCCTATATCTAAGAGTAAGGTGGGGGTTAGCAGGTAGAGAGGGCATCGAGAGAACTGGATTATTTGCAAGATGAGAAGTAATAAAAACACAGGGACTGTATTTTGTAATGGTTTAGTTCATAATGCAATTTATTTAAATCATCTTTGAACTATCACGAAAAAGAATGACAATTTTGTGTGCTCCCGATCCCATGTTTCTGGATAGCAGAGAGTCTTTTTGAACATGTCTGTAGCTGTAAAACGTCAGAAGGGTCAAAGCATGCATCTGCACACTGAGAGAAGCAGTCTGCGTGGCACAGCAGCTGTCATGACTCTGTTAGCAATATAGGTTGTGGTGCTGTGTTTTTACTGTACCTTTTCATACAGTTTCTAAAGTAACTGTAGGGTCCAGATGCTGAGGAAAAACAGACAAGAGTGTAATAGCACAGAGAGTGCAAGGCACTAAAAACTTGGATGTCATCAGGGGCGACTGTGGGGCAGCACCGTTAAACGATTGTCCACCAATCCCGCAGTTGTTGGTTCAATCCCCTTGATCCCCCGTCACATGTTAGTGTCCTTAAGCAAGACACTGAACCCCAACTTAGTTGCTCCCGGTGAATGTTGGCCAGCTGCATAGCAGCAGCGTAGCATATATATATGTGTGCGTGTGTGTGTGTATATATATATATATATATATATATATATATATATATATATATACACACATATATATATATATATATATATATATATATATATATATAATTTTGATTACATTATTTATGTAAATAAAATTTATCAACAAAATCAAAAAGCTTAAATTATTCTGCAGTGATGGAGGAGATGGAGAAAGTGTGTTACTGTGCAAACGTGCATGTGTGATGACTAATGGTTAAATGAAGAGTGTGCTGTATAAACATTCGAGAAGATGCAGAGGACTGCACTCCACTTAAAGCCTCCAGTTGACGCCCACACCTACACAACGTGTCCACAAGCATCAACACAAATCTGCATGACACATGAAACTAGCAATAAACATAAAACAGATACACAGGCAATACATTTGCATACAGAACATGGCAGCTGGAGCACAGCACAGCACATAAAGTTCTATAAAAAACATTTATCTTTGGGCAGCTATCCAGACTTGTTTAGAGGATGAGGATGTTTTTACACCTTCAGTCTCTTTTAGATTGACAGTATAGAATAAAAACAAATAATCAAATTGACCAGGTACTTTTTACAAAATACAGATGGAACAGATACCTCCTGCATTGAAATGAATGACAAGAGTCACCAGAAACAGGGCAAGAGCTCTGCATAAGCTACTTACAACCAAGTGCACTTGAATGATCCATCTTTGTTATTTGAAAAAGCACTTTGCATCCAGAGTAATTCAATAAGGGTCAAAAGGGCACAATTTCAATCTCTCTGCAGTCCTGCTAGGTCAAAGGATGTCCCCATTGTCAATCTCCAGAGTCTTGAAGTAAAGAAAACTCCAACATGCACACTAATTTGGAGCACGGGTTGTCCAGCAAGGTCTGTACCAGATGATAGGGAACCGCAACAATCTGATAAGTGAGCTACTAGAACAAATCAGAAGAGAACATCTGATGAAATATTACTACAACTGTAGACCCAATGGAGGCGGCGTATGAGGGAACATATGAGGGAAATTTGGATGTACAAAAATCACCAACATCAACGCTTAGTGACAAACAGCTAGTTACCCAAGAAGAAGCTTCTCTCACAGCTTGAGAGTGACCAAGTACACATCACCACCCAGAAAAATGAAGACCTGGAAGAACAACAACAGAAGCTGGATCCTCACCCACCACACTTTCTCCGCTACAGTAGCAATAGGCCTCTTTGAGGCAGAAAGTGACGTACGTCTCAAGAAGGCAAGCAGGTGAGGACAGTCGAGTCTACCCTTTACCAGGTTTTGGTCAAATTAGCTCTCTTGAAAGTCACCGCCATAACTATGGCCAAAATCTGGACGTGCTTCCCAGCTTGTGGCTACACAGGAACTGTATCTGACTTCAGTTCCCTTCCAGCACAACTTTTACCTTAGCAAAGTGGTCTGTATTTAGATTAAATAATCGACAGTATACTTTTAGCACAGTTCTCAATTAAAGAACATGGCTTTCAACACAATGACATAAAATAGTGATATTAGTTAATCCACAGAATGTCTATAGAATTAAACAAAATATGACTATTCATAGAGCTCAAGGAATTAATTTAAGTGCCAATGTCAGAGCCACAGAAACTGTACGCTTTGATGTACAATCTTCATAAGGAAAACAATGTCAAATCGAATTGTTTCTATGGAAAGTCCATAGACCTGCTCTCCCTTATTGGCATAAGGGTCTCCTCTCCTTTGTACACCCAAAGACACGGTCAGGGAATCCATAGAACAATACAATTAAAAGTCTTTTCTATTGTATGGTGATGAGGGGTGATGTCTCTTGTTTAGCCTCAAACAAATGGAAGCCTGGGGAAGTGTTTCAGCAAATGTCCATTATGTTTGATAAGTAACTTAGCCTAATTCATACGTTTCATTTGTAATGGTCCCAAGAGTTTAACATCTGGAGTTGTTAAGTCATTGACCCTTGAAGATTGTTGAGGTTGCACATTGATTGTTCTCCCACAGGTTTTAAAGTGTGAAGTGCTGTTACACGGTCTGTGTTTGCATGGACCTAAGTAGCCAGGTTATTCTGTCAAATAGTCACCAATAAACCTAAAATATATGTCTTTGGACTGTGGATGGAAACAGTCCAAAGACAAGTATTATATAATTCAAATTACAATAATATTTTTATCATAAATCTGTGTTTTTTTAAATCATGTCACATATTATGGTCTTAGTGTACCACTTCCCCCTCAGCCACTGGACAGCAGAATCGCTCAGGTCAATTCTGGTAAAGCCTGTTCTCGAGATGACAAGTGTCTCTCTTCTGTGTTTAGATAGAACTACTTCACATCTGCTTTTGATTTAACAATAAACAATTCAACCAGAAACAGTCTTGTACCACATGAATAAATTGTGTTCAATCAACATTTCTCTCTCTCTCGCTCTCTCTCTAAATATATATATATATATATATATATATATATATATGCGCACTTCTTTGGGAAGTCTGTGAGTCTTTACTCCTAGATCTAGAACACACCAACCTGACACCTCGTTGCTGCTAGTTGGATTCCTGCCTGCATTTTGCTTGTGGTAAAGAACTAGACCTAAGCGATCTGCACTGCATTTGTGGCATTTATGCAACACCACCCAAAAATGTGTATATACTATCCAAATTATATTTGGTGATTTAAAACAGTATGCCTTTTGACATCATTTCACAAAACTAGATAAATTACTCATAAAGTACATATCCCCCTTACTGAGAATGTCCACTACTAACAGCAACTACAAACCCCCCACCATTATGCTGTTCTCTCTGCTGTGATCTCAACACACTCTTGGATTGTTGCCATGGCTTCTGTTTATGTTCTGGAAAAGTGGCAATTTATGAGGAAGAAATGCCAATGAGGGATAATTAGGCTTGAGTCCATTCCCTTGTGACTAACCTTTTAAATCCTCTAGGTGTAAACCAACTACACCAGGAGGTATCTGATCAATGATGCTGATGACATTGCCATAAGAGGCTAAGAAGGCTAAGAAGGCTTGATAAGTCAAGATGGTTTATGTCAGTGCACTGTCTAAGTAAATGGAAATTACAGCTGAATCAGAGAAAGGACCTAACAGAAAAAGAATCACAAAGCACACCAATGTTTTTTTGAACTTTTGAGGTCAACACATTATAGAAATAGATTCACATCGTTTTGTATATACACACCTCATAATATAAAACTAACTTCAACTGGTTTATACCCAGGGGTGGCTCTCAGGGTTGGCCATGTGGGTTCCCCAAAAGAGTACTGGCCCTATAGTCCAGCCACCCTAGTCTGGACAGATTTGGTTGTTAAATACATGTAGTTTTCTTTATCAGTATTTCATTAAACAAATAGGTGTTTCAGTTCTTTAAATCTAGCCCTTATTATTTATTTTATTTCAAGTTAAAAAATAGAAACACCTGCTAGAATGAAATAATACAATTTAACAGCAGCACAGTCAGGTCATGCTTTGGGGGGCTGGTGGCTCTGTGCTTCAGTATGAAAATAACAAGGCAGAAGATAAAGAACCCAAGTGTAGAACCCAACAGGTGAGCAGGCAGACATGATTTAAGTAGGTAATTAAGTTACCACAATTATGTCACCTGGGGAAGGTGGCACACAAGTAAAAAAGAAAGAGAAAGCTGTGGTAAAAGTTAACAAAGAGATAGGCAGATATCAGTGAGCACAAGGAAGCAGAAGTCCTTAAACTCTGCAAACAGGAGAATAACTGGAAGAGCTCAGGGAACCGATAAAAAGGAAATGCGAGCTGGTTCCATGGGACTGTAAAACTCGACTACCAAAGAGTGAGTGTGGAGCAGCTGGCTATTATGCAATTGACTGTACTTCTTTTCCTTTCGGCTGCTCCCTTTCAGGGGTCGCCACAGCGAATCATGTGCCTCCATCTAACTCTATCCTCTGCATCCTCTTCACTCACACCAACTAACTTCATGTCCTCCCTCACTACATCCATAAATCTCCTCTTTGGTCTTCCTCTAGACCTCCTGCCTGGCAGCTCCAACCTCAGCATCCTTCTACCGATATATTCACAGTTTCTCCTCTGAACATGTCCAAACCACCTCAATCTGGCCTCTCTGACTTTATCTCCAAAACATCTAACATGAGCTGTCCCTCTGATGTACTCATTCCTGATCCTGTCCATCCTCGTCACTCCCAAAGAGAACCTCAACATCTTAAGCTCTGCTACCTCCAGCTCTGCCTCCTGTCTTTTCTTCAGTGCCACTGTCTCTAAGCCGAACAACATTGCTGGTCTCACCACCGTCTTGAACACCTTTCCTTTCATTCTCGCTGATACTCTTTTATCACACAACACACCTGACACTTTTCTCCACCCGTTCCAACCTGCCTGCACTCGCCTCTTCACCTCTTTTCCACACTCACTGTTGCTCTGAACCGTTGACCCTAAGTACTTAAAGTCCTGCACCTTCTTCACCTCTGCTCCCTGTAACCTCACCATTCCACCTGGGTCCCTCTCATTGACACACATGTATTCTGTCTTGCTGCGGCTAAGCTTCATTCCTCTGTTTTCCAGAGCAGACCTCCACCTCTCTAGATTTTCCTCCACCTGCTCCCTGCTCTCACTACAAATAACAATGTCATCTGCAAACATCATAGTCCAGGGAGATTCTTGTCTAACCTCATCTGTCAGTCTGTCCATCACCAGAGCAAACAAGAAGGGGCTCAAAGCCGATCCTTGATGCAGACCCACCTCCACCTTAAACTCCTCTGTCACACCTACAGCACACCTCACCACTGTCTTACAGCTCTCATACATGTCCTGCACCACTCTAACATACTTCTCTGCCACTCCAGACGTCCTCATACAATACCACAGCTCCTCTCTCGGCACCCTGTCATACGCTTTTTCTAAATCTACGAAGACACAATGCAACTCCCTATGACCCTCTCTGTACTTCTCCATCAGCGTCCTCAAAGCAAATACTGCATCTGTTGTACTCTTTCTAGGCATGAAACCATATTGCTGCTCACAAATGCTCACCTCTGCCCTTAGCCGAGCTTCCACTACTCTTTCCCACAACTTCATTGTGTGACTCATCAGCTTTATTCCTCTGTAGTTGCCACAGCTCTGCACATCTCCCTTGTTCTTAAAAATTGGTACCAGTACACTTTTCCTCCAGTCCTTTGGCATCCTCTCACTCTCCAAGATCTTGTTAAACAAACTAGTCAAAAACTCTACTGCCACCTCTCCTAGACACTTCCATACCTCCACAGGTATGTCATCAGGACCAACTGCTTTTCCGCTCTTCATCCTCTTCAATGTCCTCCTCACTTCACTCTTACTAATCTTTGCTACTTCCTGCTCCACACCAGTCACCTCTTCTACTCTTCGTTCCCTTTCATTTTCCTCGTTCATCAACTCTTCAAAGTACTCCTTCCATCTTCCCATCACACTCCTGGCACCTGTCAATACATTTCCATCCTTATCTTTAATCACCCTAACCTGCTGCACATCCTTTCTATCTCTATCTCTTTGTCTGGCCAACCTGTACAAATCCACCTCTCCCTCTTTAGTGTCCAACCTAGCATACAAGTCCTCATATGCTCTTTGTTTGGCCTTTGCCACCTCTATCTTCACCTTACGCTGTATCTCCCTGTACTCCTGTCTACTCTCTTCAGTCCTCTCAGTGTCCCACTTCTTCTTAGCTAACCTCTTTCTCTGTATACACTTCCTCGTTCCACCACCAAGTCTCCTTGTCCGCTTTCCTCTTTCCAGATGACACACCGAGTACCCTCCTACCTGTCTCCCTGATCAAATTAGCTGTAGTAGTCCAGTCATCTGGAAGCACCTCCAAACCACCCAGAGTCTGTCTCAGCAAATCCCTGAAAACTAAACGACATTCTTCCTTTTTCAACTTCCACCACTTCGTCCTCTGCTCTGCCTTAGTCCTCCTTATCTTCCTCACCACCAGCATCATTTTACACACCACCATCCTGTGTTGTCTGGCTACACTCTCCCCTACCAATGCTTTACAGTCACTGATCTCTTTCAGATTACAACGTCTACACAAGATGTAGTCTACCTGAGTGCTTCTCCCTCCGCTCTTGTACGTCACCCTATGTTCCTGCCTCTTCTGAAAGAAAGTGTTTACTACAGCCATTTCCATCCTCTTTGCAAAGTCAACCACCATCTGACCTTCTGCGTTCCTGTCCTGAACACCAAACCTGCCCATAACAGTCTCATCACCTCTGTTCCCTTCACCTACATGCCCATTGAAATCTGCACCAATGACAACTCTCTCACCTCTGGGGATGCTCTGCATCACTTCATCTAACTCACTCCAGAATTTCTCCTTCTCTTCTAACTCACATCCTACCTGTGGGGCATAACCACTCACAACATTGAACATCACCCCTTCAACTTCCAGCTTCAGACTCATCAACCTGTCTGTTACTTTTTTTCACCTCTAGAACATTCCTCACAAAATCCTCTTTCAATATAACTCCTACTCCATTTCTCTTCCTATCTGACCCATGGTAAAACAACTTAAACCCTGCTCCTAAGCTTCTAGCCTTGCTGCCTTTCCACCTGGTCTCCTGGACACACAGTATGTCCACCTTCCTTCTCTGCATCATGTCGATCAACTCCCTAGCCTTCCCTGTCATAGTACCAACATTCAAAGTCCCTACTGTCAGTCCTACATTCTTAGCTTTCCTCTTCTCTCTCTGCCTACGAACACACCTTCCTCCTCTTCTTCTTCGTCTTCGACCAACAGTAGTCCAATTTCCACCGGTACCCTGTAGGTCAACAGCACCGGTGGCGGTCGTTGTTAACCCGGGCCCCGACCGATCCGGTATGGAAGTCTTTGTCACGATTCGCATGTTTGATTTGGCATGTGTTTTACGTCGGATGCCCTTCCTGCCACAACCCTCTGCATTTATCCAGACTTGGGACTGGCACAAGAAGACACTGGCTTGTGCCCCCTTGCAGTTGCATTGTGCAATTGACTGTACATTAGATAAAATCATTCATCAAGGGATTATCAAACTAACAAACTAACATCTGAGCCTACAAAATGCACCAGCAAAATTAATCAGAGAAGTAAGTGCTTGAATAGATTTTTTTTTTTTTTTTTTTTAATCTTGGCCCAACTAGGGAAAAGTAGGGAGATTGAGCTCTCTCCTGTGGTCCAGTGTAGGCAAATGAGATCCTCTCAGCTCTTGCTTTTCACCAATTGCCTCTTGTGGTCCAGTTAACGAATTTATATCCTGTGCAGCCCTTTACGCTGCATGTTTCATTAGGCCTCACTGCTCTCAGTTGAAGGTGGGCAAGCACTTTTATAATGTCTCTTAAGGTGAGACAGTTAATAGTCAACTTGTTCTAAATTGGTGAGTTTTTAATTACAACTATGCTGACAGTCTGGTGGGTTCAGATCACCATCAAAACACGGATTTAACAGGGCATGTTTGTATGTCTGTATGCACTGCACTTAATTTTCCGAGTTCCTGTCAGAGTTAGGAGCAATATTAAGGAATTACTCTGGTTTTGACTGGTTAATTTCAGCTCTCTCGGTCTCTCTCTTTCTCACTACAGATGTTCTCCTAACATCGTTTTAAGATCAGGATCTCAGGGTCAGAGTTCGGTGTAGAACTGCCTGCTCCCTCACACACACATTCTTAATCGCTTCCTGTTGTATGCTTACAAAAGCAGCATGTGATTTAATTTGCTTTTAATGGTTATGGTTGTGATATGAGGCAACAGGCACAGAGGACCTCAATGTAGACACACAGATGGACCAAAGCAATGAAGACATTACCCCATTCAAATGTACTGCTTCATTATGGGACTGATCCCGCTACTACAGTAGCAAGACAGGTACTGTTGACCTACATTATGCTGGTTGTCCAAGGAAATTGGCAAGTCCATTAAAGTGGAAAATAAAATAAAACTACTGGTGCTTTTTCAATAGGGCTTGCAAAATTACAGCCATCAGCATTAATGACACAATCATACAAACATAACACAGAGGATAATAGACTTACTTTGTCAGAATAAGAAATCTTTTCACCCCAATGAATGTTGTTTGGACAAACTGGCTCTTTTCTTTCTGATACAAAGCAACTTTTTCTGGTTATTTTCCACAGTCTCTCATCAGTGGATCAGGCCTTTGTTCTGTTATTATTGTTGTTGGGACCCTTTCAGGAAATGTGCTCTTCCACTATCTGATGGAAGCTTCCAAGCTGGTTACATTATGTTTACTGCCTGGCTGGTTTAGCTTTGTCACCTAACGGCACTCAGCTCCTTAGTGCACAAAAAAGAGAAATAAAAGACAGCAGACGAAACCTGTTAATAGGGATCCCAGAAGTGCTGCTCAGTTGAATCTGGACTTGCTTGTAGTACTTGAAGACATTTAACCTCTCATGAGGAAAGCCCTGTTTCATTTGTGCTGTTGGAGTCACATGTTTTAGAGTGTAAATAACTGTGGAACGACCTCAGGAGCGATTAAAGAACCTTACTGTAAGTGTTTGATAATTGGTTTCATAGTCTACGTCCTCTTCAGGGCCGTTCTAGTCTGACATAAATCACTTCCTCAACACCTTGTTCATAACATTCTTCCCTGTCAAGAATGTGGACATGGCTGTCTTCAAAGGAATGAGCCTTGTCTTTCAGATGCAGTTGTAGTGCTGAGTCTTGTCCTGAGGAGCTGCCTGCGTTTGACTTCCTTGTCGAACACCTTTTAATTATGAATCATGTCAAATTGTTATCAATATTATCCAGCTAACCTGTTATGCCATCTAACCTGACTGTGCTTTGTTTCCTCTTTACTCTCCTTTCTCTGTCCTCAGATTCCCAGTGTTTTTCTCCCTCTCTGCACTTTAGTCGCCGGTCACATATTCACACACACTCACTTCAGCAGCTTAGGTCGCTCAACCTTAACTGGGCTCTGTCTCTACCTACCACTCACACCTTTCACTAATTGCTTTACACTCAGCCTTTGTTAGACGATCAGCTGAGCACAAAGCATGTGTGGTTCAGACATTTCTTTCTGTTTTCCTGGAAGTTGTTTTGTCTTTCCTACCTAGTTTATTTTCTTTGAACTGAACCCTGGTATACCTTTGTTTTCCCTCTCCTCTTTGACAACATGGACAAGAGTTGTGACAGCAGACTTGTTCACAATTTAGAGTAAAAAGGAGTGAGATTGATAGGCGGATTGGTGCAGTATCAAGAGTAATGTGGACATCGTACAAGAACGGTCCGATGGCCCAGCCTACATTTCAAATCCTCACTTATGAACATGACGGTTGGATAATGACAGAAAGAATGAGTGTGCGGCTGAAGGGATTGTCCTTTGTAGGGTGGTCAGACTTACAGAGCTTGGAGTAGAGCTGCTGCTCCTTTGCATTTAAACAAGCCAAGGTTTATTAAAAAGTCTGCACTTATATAGCACTTTATCAGTACCCAAAGTGCTTTACACTGCTTCTCAATCACACATTCGCACATGAAGCTGGCCTGAACTCACCAGGAGCAGCTAAGTTGGGGATCTTTCTCAAGGACACTTTGACATGTGAACGGAGGAGCCGGGATCGAACCAACAACCCTGCGGTTGCGGACAACTCCTCTAACTTATATATTTTCTTTATATTATGAAATATTTTATTTATTGATAATTAGAGTAACCCTAACCTTTAAATAAGAGAAAAGTTTACCTTCATACAGCCCTGTTTTGATCACTGTCAGAGGAACTGCCAATGCCACCTCTGCCAGTATCGGCTGAATACTTGAACTAATTTTCTCAATCCGAAATTTTGTATGAAACACAAAACTTCCTGTAGTATTAAAATTGAGTGAAAATAAATCAGTGGATCTCACCGAGTAAGTAAAAAAGGATAAGAGTTGTGTAATTTCACCGCCGGCCGCGGCCTCCCACTTATTCTACACCTCTCGTCTCTTCACAGTGCCAGACTAGAGTCAAGCTCAGCCGAGTCTTCTTTCCCCACTGATTCTGCCAATCATGGTCTCTTGGCTGTGGTTTCTCTAGGGGGCAGGAAAGGACAATGGAAATCTTGACATTTGGTTACCTTAAGAGAGTCGTAGTTACTACCACCGTTTACCCGCATTTCATTGAACTTCTTCCCCTTGAGATGGCAGAAAACACATCATGTCAACACCCCGTGGGCCTTTGCAATGCTTTATTTTAGTTTATTTATTTTAGTAACACTCTGTCAGCTGCTAGGTGCCAGCCGAGACAACCCGCCAGCAGCCCACACCAGTTGAGCTCTGGTTAAGTTTGGCCCGATTTAAATCCCCTCTGAACTTCTTTAGCCTAATCAAAGGCAGACAACTGCTCAGGCAACAACGTTGTGAACAGAATCCTGTGATTTTTAATCAACTTTGAAAATGAAACACTATTGTATCATGTTAATTAGGGTTAAATAAATACTGTGCTTTTATCGGCTCCTTGGGGAAATGTTCATTTAAACCTCATAGACATGTTGAGACCAAAAACAGTTGGCTTTCTGATATGTGTCTTCTTTTGCTCCTGACAGTGGATTTCAAAGTCACAAACAACCAAACACTCTTGTACACAGGCAGCACAGCCTCACAGTTGAGTTCAGCAGGCAAGGAAATCCAGACTTAAAAATGTGAACACACACATGGGGGCCCCCCACTGACCCACAGGGCCCTAAGCAACCACTTAGTTTGCTTATGCCTCGGGCCAGCTCTGGCGCCAACAGTTTCCTGACATTCAAACTCACTTTGCCTGTTTATTATGATGCGAAATGCAGCATGCGCCAGTAGAAAAAAAAAGAACAGATAATAAAAACAGTGCAAAGCCAGCTCTTGGTGTTTCTGTGCTTCTAAGAACAAACTTTAACTGAAACTATATCTGTCTGTTACAATCTATCCATCTATTCATTATCTTTAACAGCTTATCCGGTTCAGGGTCATGGAGGCTGGAGCCTAGCTGTCATTGGGTGAGAACAAGTAAACTCTACACAGAAAGGCTGCAGCCGGTATGAGGATTTGAAGTCGGGAACTTCTAGCAATGAGGCAGCAGCACTAATCTGTTACACTGTGGGGAGATTTTGAATACCACCAAACTGTGAAATAACAACTACAGAGAAATACCAGAGTAATACACAATGTTTCAACAAATTGCCACAATCAGATTTTTAAATAGGCTTTACAATTGGATTGGATTCTTTTATATGTTTGAACTTTTTAATTCTAAGCTTTTGAGCCACAGTTTTACGTAATTTGAACAAGTCACTAAAAGTCCAATGCTACTGTGTCTGTTTTACGATGATAGAAATGCAAATGGTGAGTATGTGAGGATTCTTACAATGGTGGACCTATCCACCTGTGGTCTGACCTGAAGGACTGAGCAAGAGGAAGAGGAGGCTTGTCACACTGTCATTTGAATTATACAAAACACACGTAAAGATGGATCTTTTAAATTTGTATCTGTCATAGATGCAGTCATACAAAAACAAAAGACCACTGGCAACAGGAAGCAAAGATTAGTCATGAATGTGCTGTGCAGGTCACGACTAACAGTGCCTCTGGGGTAAAAGACATATTGGAACTCAGTTGCAAGTCAAGACTTCCAACTGACTTAAACCCTTCTATTCCACTCTACTCCTATTCTCTGCCCTTTTTCCTCTTTTTTACTTTGTGTCATCTAACCAATCTGCTTGAAATGCCTACTTCCTGTATATTTTTCTTTTCTGTTTTTTATTTCTTTTCTCTCTTACCTCTGTTCTCCTTTATTATTCTCCTCTGGGTTTTTCTTCACTTAATCAGCTTCCATGATTCTCATCTCCCCTGCAGCCATTTTCCTGCCCTCACTATTCACCTGGTCCCACTTTGTCCTCTTTTTCATTACTCTATTTTTCTTTCTTAATCCCTTCTCTCCTCTCCTCTCTTGCTTTTCTTTCCTCCCACGGCTCTGCATATTTTCCCCTCAGAGGCACAAGCCCAAATCATTTACCCTGTTTTTTCTGGCCAGGATAATATGTATGAGGGGAATCGTGAAGCACTGCCACCTCACTTCTTTTACACCTTCCAGTCACCCACTCTGTCCATTTGTCGTCCTCATTGTTATTGCAGTCTTTCTCTCCTGTTTTGCCCCTGTATCTCTTTCTATGTGTCAGATTAATAGTTAACAGCAGTATTTAAGGTGGGCTGAAGAAGCTCCAAAAATACAGTATATTCAGAAACTTTTCAAACCCCCTTCACTTTTTAAAATTGTTTATGTTGCAGCCTGATACTACAGTTATATATATTTAAAATAATAATATATGTAATATTTTTTTTCACTAATCTACACTCAGTACCCCATGATGTTGAAAGTGAGAAATTGAGAATTTTCAAAATATATGTAAATGTAAATGTTAAAAATAACAACTTAAATATTGCATGTTCAAAAGCCGGGCCAATGAGCAATAAAAAAACACTAGAAGTCCAGTGAAAATTCTAAAGCCAATACAGTAGGATGACAACCCTCAAAATTGGACACAAAGATTATACATTCACATTTTAGAATCAACAATTAACATGCATGTTTTTGAACTGTGGGAGAAAACCAAAGTACCTGGAGGAAACACATGAGGAGAACATGCAAACTCCACACAGAAAGTCAAGGAAATAACTCTCCCAAAGGAGATAGAGCAGTTGTCCACCAATCCCACAGTAGTTTGATCCCTGGATCCCCCGGCTCATGTTGAAGAGTCCTTGAGCAAGACAGCAAACCCCAACTTAGTTGCTCCTGGTGAGTGTGAAGCTTCCATTCAAGGTGTAGAAATATCTCAGCAATGATCAAGTGAAATGGGAGACGTCTGAGCTAAATTTTAAATAAATAATAAAATAATAATTTAAAAAAAGAATTTAAACACTTATAGTGTTAGGCTGCAACATAACAAAATATTTAAAAAGTGAAAGGGGTCTGATGCACTATACATCTATATATACTGTAAAAGTATGTGTGCAGTAAAGGCTGATATGTGTAGTAGTCCTAATGTTTGAGAAGCCATCATCAGAAACCACATAATAATGGTGGGTAATAAGGGCTTGGGGAAAATGACACTAACATGATTCTCTGAGTGATGGTAATGTTTTTAGAGCCAAAGATAATTACATGTAATGATCCAGCGGTGATGCTGTGTGTAATAATGTCTTTACATTAAACAGTGTTTTAGGCTACGCTCATTTTTTAAGAGACATACCATGCAATTTAGACCTGCAGGTTTACAATGGAAGCAGACACTATAGCACACTCATTTTATTTTTTCTGCTTTGTTTCTTAAACATGTGCAAACTGGCTTCTGTTTTTAAGCATGTAAGTTGTGGCTCAATGATCTGGGCCCAAAGTCCTAGCTATCTAGCTTTTCACATTTTTTGGGATATTTGGTCTAATTTCTTTATTGACTTTTAAACCAATTTTCTGGATTAAGTTAAAAGTTCTAGGTGTAGTATTCTGAACCCACTGGTGACTTATGACTTCAAGCAGCATTAAAACAACCAAGCGTTAGAAACATGTTACAGTTTTCAAATATGGGTGACACAAAATGAGATTATCTGCATCTGTGGACAGTTGTTATCTGTTAAAAAAGGAGGGTGGTCTTTAATATGTTGATAAAAACAGAGAACAGGATCAAATGTACTACCATATTCTTTCGAGAAAACATACAATTGTCAAAGGTTTTTTTAAACTGTGGACTCACCTGAAGACTAGCAAAGACTGTTAAAGAGCGGAAAGTAAAAACACAATGACTAATTCCACCAACTATTAGTCTCTGATAGATCGGACGTGACCTATAATCTGATCACTGAGTAAATTGGGGCGACACACTTAACGAGGAAAAAAATCCTGTGAGAGTGGGAAATTCTCACATAATCTTGTGCCAAAACAAATATGGGGGCAACCAAGAACTTTAACATTTTATCTTAACGATTTAAAAGAAAAAAAAAACCAGAAACAAAGCAGCAACATTTTGGATATAAAGGCGAGGACAACATGGAGTGAGTTTACATGGACTTAAACATGATAGAGTTGGCTTTCTCAGGAAAGCTGATTTCTTAACTGTGAAGTAAATGGGAAAGCTGGTTTCTGAAATCGTGTTAGGGGATTACGGAAACATGATTTCACCAAGTAGATTTGTGTTGGAAAATGCAGATTTCTTTGCCATGTATGCACATAACAAAAGGATGACAAAAGGGTACAGAGAGGGACACGCAGCTAAGTAAAAAAAAAAAAAATGAAAGGAGAGATCATTAAGGGGGTGATGCCACCTCGTTTTTAAAACAGAGTTTGCATAAAGCACGACAGAAAATGCAACACAAAGTGCCTTGTAGAAATCTATATAAGTCACTTTCCCCTGCAGATATTCCACCCAAGAGCTGTGTTTTCTGTCACTATACAGTTAAAATCTGTGAGCCACGCTTTCAAAATAAGTGAGAGGTGGAGGAAAAATCAGGCTACTCCTCTGCTGCATGTATACGTGCATTTCCAGTAACCAGGTTTCTTAAGTGCATGAAAACACCATTCCTCAATTACATGAGGAAGCTGATTTCATAGAGTACCCCCATTACTTAAGTGCATGTATGGACTATAGAGGCTACAGAGGGAAGGTTAAATAACTTCATTAAACAACAGTACATTCAGGTTCAGCTGTAGTTACTGTAGGTCTGCCTTGAATGTGAAGTCAGAGTCTTTTAGTCATTGGAGTTGGTCATTCGTAGGTGTTTTGATAATGGTGGCGAAGAGCACTGTCTAACACATTGGTCCAGAATGTCCCATATATTCAGTGGTTAGTTCCATTCAATTCAATTCAACTTTATTTATATAGCACCAATTTACAACAAAGTCATCTCAAGGCACTTTACATAATAAAGTCCAGACTACACAAGTATGTAGAAGTGACCCAACAAATCCCCCTGGAGCAACCCCTAGGCAACAGTGGAGAGGAAAAACTCCCGTTAACGGAAGAAACCTCCAGCAGAACCAGGCTCAGGGTGGGCGGCCATCTGCCTGGACCGGTTGGGGTGAGTGGAAAGTGAAGCGAGAAAGGAAAAGAGCAACAAAAAGCAACAACAAAACAATATACAGGTTTGTAGGACACAAAATGAATAGCATACAGTGGTGACAAATAAATGTATAGACAAAAAGAGGAGGGGAGCTCATTGCACTTGTGGGAGTCCCCCAATACTCTAAACCTATACATCTTAAGTAGGAGCTAGTTCAGGATGACTGAGCAGTTTTAACTATAAGCTTTATCAAAAAGGAACGTTTTAAGCCGAGTCTTAAAAATAGAGAGGGTGTCTGCCCCATGAATTTGGATTGGAAGCTGGTTCCACAGGAGAGGAGCTTGATAGCTAAAGGCTCTGCCTCCCATTCTACTTTTGCAAACTCTTTGAACCACAAGCTGGCCTGTATTCTGGGATCGAAGTGGTCTAATCGGGTGATACAAAACTATGAGATCTTTTAAATATGATGGAGCTTGACCATTAAGAGCTTTGTATGTAAGGAAGAGGGTTTTGAATTCTATTCTAAATTTTATGGGAAGCCAATGGAGAAAAGCTAGTGAAGGTGAAATATTATCTCTCTTGCTAATCCAGTCAGCACTCATGATGCAGCATTTTGGTTTAACTGAAGGCTTTTTAGAGAGTTATTAGGACGCTCTAAAAGTAGGGAATTTCAGCAGTCCAATCTAGAAGTAACAAATGCATAGACTAGTTTTTCGGCATCACTTTGAGACAGGATGCTTCTAATTTAAGCAATGTTCCGTAGGTGGAAGATGGCTGTTCTAGAGATTTGTCTTATATGTGACGTAAACGCCAAATCCTGGTCAAAAATAACTCCAAGGTTCCTCACCTCAGTACTGGAGGCTAAAGTTATGTCATCTAAAGTAACTTTATTGCTAGACAGCATATTTCTCATCTTTTTAGGCCCAAAGAGAATAATCTCAGTTTTGTCTAAATTTAGAAGTAGGAAATTGTAGGACATCCAGGTCTTTATGTCTTTTAGACATGCTTCAATTTTGACCAATTGGTTAGTATCTTCTGGTTTCACAGATACATAGAGCTGGGTATCATCTGCATAGCAGAGGAATTTTATGGAATATATCTAATAATTTTGCCTAAAGGTGACATATACAGATTGAAAAGTGTTGGTCCTAACACAGAGCCCTGTGGAATTCCATAACTAACCTTTGTGCAGAAAGAAGAGTCATCATTAACATGAACAAGTTGGAATCTGTCTAACAGATAAGATTTAAACCACTGTAGTGTGGTTCCTTTAATCCCAAATCCATGTTCTAGTCTCTGTAATAAAATGTTGTGGTCAATGGTGTCAAATGCGGCACTGAGGTCTAGTAAGACGAGTATGGACACATGTCCATTATCTGAAGCCAAGAGAAGATGGTTGGTGACTTTTACCAGTGCTGTTTCTGTACTGTGATGAGCTCTAAATCCTGACTGAAAATCTTCATACAAATTATTCCTATAAAGGTGGTCACATAATTGTTTTGCAACTACTTTTTCAAGGATTTTAGAAATAAAGGGGATATTTGATATTGATCTATAGTTGACTAAATCACCTGGATCAAGACAAAGTTTTTTAAGTAATGGTTTGATTACAGCGACTTTATAGGCCTTTGGTACTGTACATAGCCAGTTTCTAAAGATAGGTTGATCAAATCTAATATGAACATGTTTATTAAGGGTAGAACATCTTTCAGCAATTTGGTTGGAACAGGGTCTAAAAGACATGTTGTTGGTTTTGAGGAAGCGATAGATGAACTTAGCTCAGTGAGAACTATGGGTGAAAAGCAGTCTAAGATGGATTGGGGCCTTATTGAGGATTCTAGAGCTGTTGTACATGAAGATCTATCTGTAATATTTGTAGGGAGGATCTGGTGAATTCTTTCTCTAATAGCTACAATTTTATTTGTAAAGAAAGTCATGAAGTCATTGCTGCTCAGAGTTAAGGGAATAGTAGGCTCAACAGAATTATGGCTCTTAGTCAGCCTGGCTACAGTGCTGAACAGAAACCGGGGGTTGTTCTTGTTTTCCTCTATTAGTGCTGAATAATATGCTGTTTTGGCATCGTGAAGAGCTTTTTTGTACATTTTTAAACTGTTTTTCCAGGCTAATCAGGATTCTTAGTGTTTGTTTGTTAGTGGAACGCCACTTCCTTTGTACCTTTCGTGACGCCTGCTTTAAGCTGTGGATTTGTAAATTGTACCATGGAGGTCGGCTCCTGTGATTCACTGCTTTCTTTTTCAGAGGGGCAACTGTATCTAGTATCATACGCAGTGAGGCTGCAGAATTGTCAACTAGATAATCAACTTGTACAGGCGTAAGATGGCTACTCACCATAGCATCGTCACATGGTGGTGAAAAAGATGAATAAAGTATTTCTTTAAATTTGTTCACAGCATTTTCAAATAAACATCTGCTGTATAGTCCGTTATAGTAAATTCAAATGTTATTAAAAAAATGGCCAGACAGAAGAGAATTATGAGGAAATACTATTAAATTATTAGTTTCAATGCCATATGTAAGGACGAGGTCTAGAGTGTGACTAAAACAGTGAGTGGGTTTATTTACATTTTGGGAAAAACAAATTGAATCTCATGATGAATTAAACGCAGTGCTCAGGCAGTTACTGTCAGCATCTACGTGAATGTTAAAGTCACCCACTATAATGACTTTCTCTGTACTAAGCACTAAATCCGATTGAAAATCAGAAAATTCAATCAAAAACTCTGAATAATGTACTGGGGGATGGTACACGATAGCAAATAATAGTGGTTTTTGAGTTTTCCAGTTTGGGTGTGAAAGGCTTAGAGTAAGGCTCTCAAATGAGTTATAACTATGTTTAGGTCTAGGGTTTATTGATAAGCTAGAATGGAAGATTGCTGCTACTCCTCCACCTCGGCCTGTGCTTCTAGGAACATGATAATTAATATGACTTGGGGGGGTTGACTCGTTTAAACTGACATATTCTTCCTGCTGCAACCAAATTTCAAGTTTTAAGACAAAATAAATCAATTTGATTTTCATTTATCAAGTCATTTACTAACAGAGATTTAGAAGAGAGAAATCTGATGTTTAATAATCCACATTTAATAGTTTTGGGCTTTGGTTCAGTATGAGCAGTAGTCTTAACTTGTATTAGTTTTTTTATGATTAACTGCCCTTGTGTTCATTGTTGGTTTAAAAAGTTTAGGTGGTCGTGGAACAGACATACTCTTTATTGGGCAAAGAGCAGTGTGGTTATGATCATAAAATTCAACAAAATAATAAAATTCCCTGGGTGAAAAATTAGAATCCATAAGAGCTGCATTTTGTCTTTTGGTAATGTCAGATTCTATAAATATCTCTGACTGTTCATACCTTTGGATGTTGTCAGGGTTGGAGCGGAAGATGCAGGAGAGGTAAGCACATCGAAGCCACAGGTGTTTTCAATGGTCAGTCAGTCTTCGGAGAGTGAGACCCTGTGGACAATGTTCTCCATTAACATCCGTGATCCCAGAAAGTTTGGGTGCAGTCCATCTTGTTTGAAGTACTGAGGACGATCCTAGAAAAGATTGAAATTGTCCACGTAAAAGAGTCCGTGTGCGGAGACTTGTGGTTGAAGCCATGTGTGCAGGCTGAGGAGTCTGGAGAACCAGCCAACACCGCGACCCAGCGTGGGAATTGGGCCGGAAATGAAGAACCGTCTTTCATGAAAACTCTCCAGTGAGTTGAAAAATGACACGAAGTCACGTTTCAGCAAGTCAGACTGTTGTGAATGTAAAGTGTGTAAAGGGTAGACCCAAAAATTAAGTATACTAGGATTTTTAAATGTTTTAATGAAACACATAACAAATATTGAATTGGTGAATGGAAGCCAGTCAGGAAGTGAATGTGACTCCAGGTGATTGGGGTCAAATCAGGAGGGGTATCCTGGGGCAGTAGGGGTAAAGACACAGGTAAGTATGATGACAAATTAAAGGAGTTAATATTGCCAGAGCACAGCGTGGGAGCTTATGTGGATGAGCGAGGAGTTGGGGAGATGCCGACCTCTGCTGAAGACAAGACGATCCGGGAGCCAAACAAGATGAAGGACCGGGTGATAAAGGTAAGATGGCGGAGTATACAGAAGAGTAGTGGAAAAATGATGCAGTTGAGTAATAGTTTCTCTTGCAAGTATATCAAGGAGGGCTAAACAAAGAAGATCAGTCTTCTTCCAAAAACGCAAGTCCTAAAAACTGACAGATCCAATCCATTCACAAATCCAGTAAATCAATCCAATCAACAATTGTTATTGCCTTATTGCTCTTATTTGTTTGCTCTTATTTTTTTTATTCTTTTTTATTTTATTTTTATTTTTTTGTAAATTCTCATTTTACTTACTGTGTGACATTTAGAGTGGAGGGCAATGTAAGAATTTCATTGTAGAGGGAAACATGCGTTCTATCTGTGCATATGGCAATAAACACTCTGAATCTTGAATCTCTTTGAATCTTTGTTAATAGGGCACTTACGACACAAACGAGCAGGCAGAGATTCAGGTGAAGTCAGGTTTACTGGAATATGCATTGAGGTACACATCATCAAACAGGTGAACATGTCCAGCAGGGAGGGAAGGCAGAAGTAAAAGTGAAAACCAAAGAAATGATAACCATTCAAGATGAATACTGGTCAGGCGGAAGTCGTGACAGGGATCTGCTGAATGTAAAGTCAGACCCTTCCTTCTTGTTTTAATAAAAACAAAAGATAAGATAAGATCAAACTTTATTGATCCCACAGCAGGGAAATTCACTTGTTCAGCAGCTCACAGGGACGGTGTACAGTCCAACAAAACAAGGAGGGTAATGTGCTGTATCTTAGATGTTCCTAGGGGTGCACTCTTTTGGACAGAGATTTGAGATGTTGTTCCTGGAATCTGATGGAGCAACACTCTCAGTTTAGGGGTCATTGTGCCCAATGTTTCTGTTACCATAGGGTCCATTTGTACCTTCAACTTCAATATCTTCTCTAACTCTTCTTTCAGCCTTTGGTATCTCTCAAGCTTCTTGTCTTCTTTCATCTTCTGTTTGTCCACTTCTATGTCTGGTTAGTGTGTCATTACCGGTTTGACATCTCAACCACCTTTAGGGGTTTATCCCATTTTGACTTTGAGATTTCCAGTCTGTCCTTGGCACAGATGTTTCTGTACACAGTGCCAGCCCCTAGGTTATGGTGTTCCATGAGTGAAAACAACAAAAGGGATTCAGATGTGGGATCATGACATGGGGCCGCTCAATGGTAGAGTGGGTAGCGCTGCCTTCTCTTACATCTAGAAGGTCTCCTGTTCGAATCCCCAGCCAACCATGGCCTTTCTGTGTAGAGTTTGAATGTTCTCCCTGTGCTATCGTGAGTTTACTCTCGGTACAGACTGGCGCCCTGTCCAGAGTCTACCCTGTCCCTCCCCTCTGTGCTTTCTTTAGCTAATCAAAAATGTAATATAAAAAACTTAATAATGGTAATGAAATAACTAATTAACCCCCGTTGTGCATTGAAGGGTATAAAACATGTTGGGCATCAGAGGGTAAACACTTTCACTCTTGTGTATGTTTTCTCCTTAACGCTCGTCAGGTTTTGTCTGAGAGCATTAAGTATTCATCAGCAAGCCGTCAGTATTGTTTCAGCTTTGTTGTCTTTATCTGGTACCAACACAGAGCAGCTTTGGCTCTAGCTAAACTTTACTGCTGTTCCTTCAGACTGTAGTACATCATGCAAGACAATGCAGCATTGTTTGTTAAATGGCTTTTATCTGTGTCCTGCCAAAGCAAATAACAGTAGCCATAAAAGAAAACAGCCACAAGTGCTACTTGACAAGGTTCAAACCTATGAGGTAAATGTGGCGGTATAAAAATGTTTTCTTTGCATTGTCCATCATGAGAAACAACAGCAGTAGCAGTAGTGAGTGCAGAAGCTACTGTAACCTTTGGCAAGATGCTCCTAAAATGTCAACAATTAAAACGTTGTCAACCTGCATAGTGCTCAGCATGACATACAGTACGTAAGCCCACCTTATTCACTCTGTGACAATCCTCTATTTGATTTGTTACAATTAGAAATGCATCTCCAAACCCAGCTTGAGAGACCACCTCCTTCTGTGACTTCCCTGGGGGGGGGGGGGTCTGCTGTACATTCAGCGGTACATTAAACGTGGACTGTCGGCCAGCCTGCATCACTTTGGAGTACAAATTGCTGGTATAAATGCTAACAGAAGTGCTGTTCACTAGCAATAATACTGCCTTGTAGTTGTTTAAGATGTTTCACCTCTCATCCGAAAGGCTTCTTCCAACAGCCTAGAGGGGCAGGCCAATAAACTCTGTGGAGTTGTTAGGTCATTGTCACTTTGATGTTCACCTGGGGGTCTCACACCATTTTCATGAGTGTTCTTGGAGTCACAGACTTTAGAGTGTGGACAACTGTAAAACTGTCCTGGGAGTGATGAAAGAACTGCATTGTAAGCGTTTGGTAAGTGGCATTGTATTTTGACTCTTTTGCTGACGGTTATTCTAGTCTGATATAAATCGATTTCTAAACACCTTCTTTGAAATAACAATAACAATAGTCTTCCCTTTCCAGGATGTGGACATTGCTGTATTTAAAGGATTGTCCCTTATCTTTCAGATGCATATGGACTGCTGAGTCTATGTCCATGTAGCTAGAAAAGGATACACAGTAATCTCAATTCACAGTCCACAGTTTGATAAATTGCCTAGATGACCTGGTGAATCCTAGAGTGACAACTAAAGACCTTAAAACTTCATTGGTCGTGGTAAAAATCTTGCTGCCAAAAAAGATTTAACCAGTTATTAAAACACTTTCCATTACTTTCCCATCAATATTGATCTTTAATAGGTCTGTTTATTAACGACACAAAACGAGACATCATGACCGACAATCATGACTGTTTGTGCTTTATCAGCTTACAATTTTTAAATCAGGAAAGTGCCATTAAATATTAGATGTTTTTTTTTTTCAAACCGAAATTACAGAACAGCTTATGTTTATCTACACTGACTTTCTGCTATGTATGTTATTTTTGATTATTCAATAGTATATCACATCAGATCATTTGTAGTATGCTAACATACATTTCTAACTAGAAATGTCCTTCTCACTTTAGTATGAACATTGTACTGCTGCGTATTTGACCCATAACATCACTAATTCAACACAAAAGTTAGCAGCTAATATGTTACCATAAAATTATAATCTGTGTCACACCAATGCTGCTACTCTTAATTGATTCAACTTCCTGCCTGTCAGAGCCCCCTCTATAAAAGGAGAATTTTTGTTTAGACGTTGTACCACAATTTCCTATAAGCCCACAGTTAGACAAATCACACATACACACACACACACAGCTAATGACTGGCATGCAGGTTAATCTTTATTGCGGCTCTTGTTCCTGACAAATAACTGCTGGGAACAAACAATGAGGCGGTGTGGTGATGATAGCAAAACGCCTTTTCTTAATTAAAAAGCTTGTCTTTGTTATACCTGCACCAGAGATAACATCTGTCTGTGTGGGGGAGATAATGTGGAGAATGGGGGCTGCATGAGAGAAAGCCTCATAGTGTGTGTGTGTGTGTGTGTGTGTGTGTGCGTGCGTGTGTGTGTGTGTGTGTGTTGCTGATTTTACAAGAAGGAGTTAACACTCATTCATTCACTCTTGCTTTAAATATTGCAGTCTAAATGTACAGTACATACCATAGTTTGAATGATTGGGATGTATTACTGTTGGCAGTATTAAAATTAATATTGGGATAGAAAATGTGGAGTTCTGACTAGTGTGGCTGATCTGTACTGTGTATGTATTTTAGGACCAGGTTGTTAGCCGTAGTTACTGACCAGATGTTGCAAAGCAGAGATTGGGTTCACTGCTGGCACTGCAGCAGAAAATTTGGTCAGAGCATAAGAAGCCTGGTTAGAGCTGATGTGGAACTCACTTAAGCACAAACATCATGCAACCAACTCATCATGTAGAAATGATTTTTCTATGCAAGTAATTTGCAGCACAATTTATTTTTAACACACAGCCATGTGAGCCTTTTTTTTCAGCAATATAATAGGAATAACATATTCACCAAGCTGTAGACAAGCACGTGCTTCATCACTAATGCTTGATTAAACTTTTTTTGAATGCTTACAATACTCACAGCATGATGATCTTGTTTATATTTTGAAAGACTCTTAAGGCTCAGGACATGATGTTTACTTTATGTATGGTGCAAAGCTTTCATTTTTCCATCGCAAGTTTATTTCTTGCTAATTAACACAGCTTAATTAACATTTAACCGGAGCCACAGTCCAGTTTTTCCTTAAAGACCATGTTTGCAAAGCAACGTAATCTAACATGGATTTGAACAGTTTATCCCATGGGGGCGGCTGTAGCTCAGTTGTTAAGGCAATTGTTCACGGACCACAGGGTCAGTGTTTCGATCCCCGGTCCCGGCTATATGTCGAAGTGTCTCTGGGCAAGACACTGAACCCATCCCAAGCCATGCAGTGCCGGTCCCAAGCCCGGTAGAAATTGGGGATGTTTTCTCTTAGATTTTTCCAGCTCTTTCAGCGACTTTCAAATGAGTTTATGTAAATATAAAAACTGTAATATTGAAGAAACATGTGAATATAATAGAAAAATGCAATATGTAACATAAGTGGATGTACAAAGTGAACAATAAATTCATACATTTCACTTAAGGTCATTATTTTAGCACAGTATTAACACAGGTAGCATTCTTGTGTGAATAGCAGAGACCAATGAAGGAGCTGCTCAGTGCCATTAGAGTCATGTATTGGGTGGGAGTTGTTCTCCAGCAGAGGTGATAACTATTAACCTCCTTGTCTCCTACCACTAGCACAGCTTCAAGTGGAATCACCAGGACAGAGCTGGCCTTCCTAATGAGTCAGGTCTCTTTCCGTCTGCTGTAGAGATGCTGCTGCACATGGATACCATACCATAAAAGATGGCTGATGCCAACACAGAATAAATGTGGAAATCCACCACTAGTTCCTTGTTTTTTCTTGCATTGATCTGGACACACTTCCGCCAACACCCGTCCAAATAGTCCTGGATCATCTTAATCTGTCCAAATTTGCTGGGTCATTCAATATACTTGGAATATCTATTGTCAGCTCTCCTGGACACCCATTTCATCCTGTTAGAGGCAAAAATTCCCCCAAAGGAAAATGTATCCACTTCAGGTTCACTACAGGTTTTACAGTTCTAATAAAACCAGAGTGAAGTGAAACTGTTCAGCACATGATCATTCTATTAAAAATTACAACGAGCTGTGGTCACGAAAGCACTGATTGGAGCATATTGGATTTTTAATAAAAGAAGCAACATACTGTGGGACAGTTACCTCACACCATCCAAGAGAAGCTTTCAAGTGACTCACCCACCATGGGAAACATGAACTATTATTCCCACACAGAGCGTGAAGGTAGATTGACTGTATTATCTATATCAAAGGCTTTCTGAGGTGCAATAAAACGGATGACTTGACAGAGCCAGTGCGCCATAACAGATGTGTGTGGTAAAACCCGAGGGGGGGGGGGGGGCTGTCTCGTTCCATCGTCACGCTTATTAACCTCTCCAACCCCTCCCCACTATCCAGGTGACGTAAGACACACATAGTACTTAAACAAGACGCGAAGCCACCAGCTGAAAACACCGGGGACTTCAGCACTGTGGTCAGAGCAAATACAGAGGAACAAGAAGAACGCGCCGCGTGTTTGTGTGTGTTTGCTGATTGGCCGAACTGCGCCCGCTCTAAGAGTCGCGTGCTACAGACGGAGCCGCGCGCAAATATATTGGGTGCACAGGCTCGAGCCGCTCAGCAGTTTCCCACTCCGCCGGAATCCCCAAGGGCGCGCGCGGACAAGGAAAGAACCGAACGCCTCAAGTATCTTAGGCAAATAACACAGAGGTAAGATAACTACTACTACTACTACTACTACTACTACTATTGCACTACTACTACTGCAGTCACTACTGAAACACCCACAAACCACATACAGGCCTTTACTTTAGGCGACCTTAGATGTATAACTTACTTTATATTCCTATTTACAAAGGAAATTGCGGTTTTACTGTAAAAATCTATTATTTTGATATGTTTTATTCCATATTATTATAACATAGCACATTAGTAGAAGTAGTGATGCTAATAGTGGCAGTAATAATAGTTTCTTTATTCAGTTAAAGGTTTCCAGCTTTTAAAAGGAGGACTTATTTTAACAATTCACTATGAAATTTTTGAAGGAAAATGCCTACAATGCTTTGACATTTTCTTTCCTTTAATTCTCTGCCCTCAGTCCATGGCTGTCCCCACACGCAGCAGCTGCATGTGGATTTTAGTTCTGGGTGCGTGTGTGTCGCTGGTGGTTGGATCGGACTGTGGGAAGGAGTGTGCCCTGTGTGTGTACCATCTGCTGGGACAGCAGTCTGGTTTCTCCCCCCTGGTAATGTCACAAATTAATTATTTATTGCTATTAAGTTCATTTGACTTGACACTTTAGACACACTTAAAAATGAACTAAGCATTGATCAAGTTAAATCAGATGGTTACAAAGAGCCTGGTGTCTCACTAAATCCAGTTTAATCCCTGTTAAGTCATACGATTTTACATTTCTGTCTTTTTTATATATTTTTTACATTTCTCTAATAATCCTGTTGTGTGCCCTGTTTAGTTTCTCTTTTTCAATACATTCATTTTATTCTTTGCCGTCTGCTCAGCTAATTTAGTACTTTCTCCTTATTTACATTTATTAATTTTCTGTTTTCTGTCCGTTTGCATTTTCAATTCATCTCCTGTCACCACCTACCTGTTTTCATTTATGGCTGTCAGTCGTCATTATAATACTGAGGGTAAAATGTACAATATTTGAACGTTTTTTATTGATAGGGATTAGACCAGAATAATGTTAGTTAAAAGTGAAAATACTTCAATACTAGTTTCTCTTTGGTGTCTGGCTGGAAAAATGCTGACCACAGAAGGATGATCCCCATGGTCCTAAAAGCAAAATCAGTGCATATTGAACTGATGCACATTCATTTACTGAGCAGATCAAAACATAATTTATTCACAGCTACAAATCCTACTTTTAATTATGTGGAATTTAGATACAGTTCTGTATTTATTCTAAAGCAACCTCTAAGTGAAAGTAGAATATTTGAACTACATCACCAGTGCATCAGATGACTAAATTCCATAACTTAAACATGAAGAAACTACTTTAAGGGCGTTTTTAAATCTCTGACGCAAGGAACAATAGCTCTTTACAAATGTTTCAAAATAAGCCAGGAATAGGGAGTAGACAGTTTTTAAACGCAAGAAAAACAAATATTGTGTACAAATCTGAAAATTTGTATTTTTTTTAAGCATAAATTAGAAAATTTGTCCATATAGTCTCTTTGTTTTTCTCATCTTTTTTATTCCATTAAAACGTACTTTCCGTTTTAGCCACCAGAAGGTGCTGCTGCCCCCCAATCATCCCAGTCTTTCAGGTGCCGATAGATCCTCAATTTTCCTGTTTTAATTCTGTCAGCATAATGTAGTGGCACTAAAAGTTTGGAAAGAATTGCTCCTCTGTGCTATAAAAAGAGGGATTTCTGATGACTCCAGTAAGTGATATCCAGTCACATATATGATGCGCAAGGTATCTCACAACCCTTCAGGGACCTGCAAGACTAATTATAATGCTGCCACAGAGGTTATATGGTCTCACATAAAGGTCCAAAGACGGACCGGGAGGAGTAGATTGCCAGTGGGGGACACAGCGTTTTAAAGTCGGAGGCTCCTGTTAGTTGCATGTAATACTAATTCAGTATAGGTTAGGGACACGCAGACAGATGGTTTTAAGGGAGAAATTATATTTTCCAAGTTGTTAATGGAGTAAGTGAGGGATGTTGTAGATAAAAGGCCCGGTTGTGTTCTCACAAACCATCTGTTGACTGTTTCTCTCAACTGTTTCTCTCGTCGTCAGGCTTAACAGCGCACTGCACACAAGAGAGATGAAAGCGTAGTAGCAATACATTACGCTTTTGTGATTGTGATTTGTTGGTGGCCAAACTGAATTTCTTGTCTGTTTGAATGTTATTGGATTATCACACTTTGCCCACAAACGTCTACCTCACATAATACATTTAGCAGAGACAGCAGACAGAACTGGGAGTAGTAGTAGCTTGATGATGGTGATGATCGAGTTGAAAGGTGGAAGGAAAATCATTCTCAATCCATCATCACACAAGGTTAATATAAACTCATGTTCAACAGCTCATTGTTTTTCTAACAGACTTTATTTAAAGACTACATGCATCAGCATTTATTTAATGTATTTATTGATTTATTATACAACAAATTCAATTTATTTAATATCTTAATTAAAATACATTTCTGTGTGTACACAGAATGTCAATAAAATGTCAGAAAAATAATTTTTAAAAAGCGATCACAATTTCTTAAGGTCCAAGGTGAAATTGCTTGTTTTTAATCATGTTTTCCAGCTGTCCAAAGAACAATGTTGGAACTAGAATGTATGCTGTTATTTGTTTAAAAAGAAACCCACCACCTAAATACTTGTTTATAAACTAATAACATCAGATGCCTGTTGTTCTTCACATTGGTATTAATTTCTTTAATTAGGACCATAGAGGAGGAAATTATTCAGATAGTGGGAAGTTTAATCACTAACATTGAAAAGAAATCAGTAATGACAATTGTCCTGTCCGGGAAGAAGCTGCTGACAACCATGAGCAATAAGTAAGATTATTGTGTTAGAGGCGTTCTTCTGAAATTAGTCTTACACATACACAAAACTGGAATGCTTTAAGGAGATGACAAATGGTAGATAATGAAGCAGAGGCCTACACATTCTGACTTTTGTCAAGTTTCAAATCATAAAATAGATGCTACATTTTTTGAAGGCTACTCGTAAGTGTTCATTAGATTGTTCTTTGTTGTAGATTCCATTAATTTCATCTGAAAACCCACTGTGTGGTTGTGGATTGTTCATTGTTCTTCATAAGATTCTTTTTATCCATTCATGCAAATGCATAGCTAAATTGTTTGGGTGGTATTGCGCAAGAGCTCACCAGCGTATCGCAGAGAGACAACCACTCGTGTTCACATTGGCACCTACTTTACACGTAGAATCACCAGTTTAGCTGCATGTTTTGGGACTGCTTGAGGAAACCCATGCAGGCACGGGGAGAACAAACTAACTCTGTACAGAAAGCCATGTGCTGTCCAGAGGGTTTGAACCCGTTTGCTTCACCTCCCATAAGAATCATAAAAATCTTCTCACTCCAGCTCCACACTCCTATCTGACTGTCACTAATAAAGCACATGTTTGACTTTTCTAAAATGTTTTGTGTTGCACTGAATGTGTACTTAATCTGTAAATTCTGAAAGTAGTCAAGTAGAAAAATAATTCTTTCCCTGATAGAAAGTGATTGAGGTGCTATTTTTTCTATAGAAACATGAATTTGTAATTACTTGCTGGAATTTGTTTTTATTGCAAAAGTATTGATGCTAAACTGAAAGTCAATGATAATTTTGATTTTTTTCAGACATGCTCACATGAGTGCGATGGTGGGTTGGACAGCCAGAAGCTCCGCCTGTGCCAGGACTTTCTATTGGAGGAGGACAACCAATTTCCTCTAGAAGCTGACCCCCGTCAACAGCCGGAACAGGAAACAGCAGGTGCCATGATCGCTGATGATGAGGATGCAATATCATCAGAACACCAGCTTGCCAAGAAGTATGGCGGCTTCATGAAGCGCTATGGTGGTTTCATGTCTCGTCGCTCATCCTCTCCTGAGGGGGCACTGGAAGATCCTGGAAATCAGGATGAGGAAGAAAATGTTCGCCTGGAGATCCTAAAGATACTTAATTCAGCTGTTGAGAAAAGTGGTGAAGGGGATGACGAAGGAGGCAAAGCGGTGAAACGGTATGGAGGGTTCATGCGTCGGGCTGAAGGAGGGAGGATGCAGGGCAACCTCCTGGAGGCAGTGTTAGGGCGCGGTCTCAAAAAGCGGTATG
Organism: Channa argus; assembly: GCF_033026475.1. Taxonomy (NCBI): domain Eukaryota; kingdom Metazoa; phylum Chordata; class Actinopteri; order Anabantiformes; family Channidae; genus Channa; species Channa argus. The sequence continues at coordinate 16,130,531 of NC_090210.1, forward strand.
GAGGGTTTATGAGGCGCGTGGGCAGGCCTGAGTGGCTGGTGGACACCAACAAAAGTGGAGGGAGTTTGAAACGCGCTTGGGAGACTGGCAGCGAGCTACAGAAGAGGTATGGTGGGTTCATGGACTAAGATGCTATAATTATGGTCCTTCAATTCCTTCATCCTTCCAGCCCAGTTTTCAACCAATCATCTTGTAGTCTGGACTTGTTGCTGTTGAATCAACTGCTCCTCTGCTAATTATATTGTGTCATCCAGCTTTGTATAACGTGCTGCTGCCTACTTCATTGGTTCTATTGGTCCTGTAATAAAAAAGAAAACATATATCGTTCAGATGTACACAAATCATTTTTTGGTCTGTTTTGGTTTTCATATTGATATTATTTATTAAAAGAATCTGTTGATTGAGATGTGATCCTTGAGTGTCTGATTTAAAAAACAAAACAAAACCGCTTTGGTCAGGTTAAAAGACTATGACACAAGAACGACGTATTTACGTCCATATTTATCCGTCCAGCTCCTCTGGCAGGATCCTGAGGTCTTTTTAGGCCAGATGAGATATATAATCTCTCCAGTGTGTTCTGATCCTGTGGTCTGCCTTCCAACATTCATATCAACACAGCATGAAACATGATGAGTATGGATTAGAATTAAAATGGAATGAATTATAAATAAAGCAATATTATTCCAGCATTGTTAACACACTAATTCAATTGTCTGGACTTAGCTGACCTGACCTTATACTAGAACTGATATTTAATGCATCATGTTGTTTTTGCATCTCAAGTAAGGGATACACACATCTCTACCTCGTTAAATCAAGATGATGTTAAATTCTAGCATGTATTAGGATACTTACGCAAGCTTGATTACGTGCAATTCTCTCAGACACTGACTAATGTAAAAGCTTAATGCATTTGCAACACAATATCCAACACAAGACTCAAACCTGGACAAACCTGTCTGTCGTAGACCAAAACTGAGCGTTTGCTCCTGCTCTCAGTCTCGCCCAGCACAAACAGGAAGCGAGGAGGCATCTCTAGCCAGTCAGCACTGCCAGGGGTCAAATATCTGAGAATGGGCTACATTTAGGCCACCTGAAGTATACTGTAGTACACCCTAGATACTATAATGCATTCAATCAGACACAAACACAGGTTTCTATGTGCAAACACAACAACCAGTATAGTAAATTCATATCAAACCAAAACAAGCAGAGTGGATCTTTCTTGTTCAGTTTATCAAAGAGCAAAACTCCTCCCACAAAGATCTGGTTCTCCTTGGTGACCAGGCTGGCATGGTTCTTCGGAATCTGTGTGGAGAGTGATGCAACAAAGCAGTCGTTCTCTGACGGATCGTAGGCCACAGCTTCTGCTTTGTTCATCAAGTCATCAGTACTAATCTCAGATTATCGTTCAAGATGCCAGGCCTTTGTCCTCACTCCTTCTTGCTTTTGCTTTTTTAACCTCCAGCATCCTGAACCAGCTGGAGTTTCCGATGCAAATCAGGATTTGAACAGATCAGTTTGTGGGCGCACGCCATGTTATAGATTATATTATTGACTTTCGCACTCTGCCTGAAGACACTGAATGGAATGACATTGCATGTATGATGCATTCTACAAAGATTTGGTAGATTGCCTCAAGGATGCATTAGCCCAGCAGCCTAAACCCAAGAGCCTCACAGACCTAATTGAGGTTCAGTTACTCAGTTACTCGCCTCAACAAGTGCCATAGAGAACACCTTCTGGAGAGAGCCCATGCTCACCGCCTTGCTTCTCATGCCTTTCAATCATTCAAGACTAACTCTGGGGCTGACACAAACTTCATAGATAGACAAGTGGCTCTTGTGATATAAATTTTCCCTCTTGGAAGAATTGTAGACAGAACTCAGCGTAATGAACCATCTCAGTTTAATACATGCCGTCATGGAGAAGAACACATACATGTTGGTGTCTTCTTCTGACTTGTATCTCTCAAACACCTTCTATTTATACTTAAACCCAAGAAAGGAACCACCCTCACAAAACGTGAATGAGGAAACCAGGTTCACACAGTTTACAGTCATCATTCTTGTCCCTTTCTAGGTTATCTGAAGATGTCAGTTGTGAAGTAAATAAAACCCTTTTATTGCACCCTCTTTTAGATCCTGTGACCCCCCTTTGGGCCTTGTAACAACAAAGTGCCTCCTGTGATCTTAAGCATTCCTCTAAACACGACCCAACCTGTGACCTCGTCTTCTTTGTGACCTCTTCAATAATCCCATCTTGGTTGAGTGTTTGCTAATTATCTAACCATATGACTAAATTTACTCTATTCCCCCACACTCTTCATCTCAAACTTCACCTCACCCAATGCTTATCACCTGATGGGAATCCGGCAGGAGGATGAATGGAAGACTGCATTCAATACGCCAGCAGGTCTTTATGAATGCCAGGTCATGCCCTTTGGGCTGATCAGTGCCCCACCCGTATTCCAGATTCTAGTCAATGATGTGTTGGGAGAAATGATGAACAAATATGTGTTCGTATATCTTGATAACATACAAATTTTCTCCCGATCTGAGACTGATCATGTCCACCATGTCAGAGCAATCGTCCAGTGCCTCCTCCAGCGTCTCCTCCAAAACCAGTTGTTTGTCAAAGCAGAGAAATGTGAAATCCATGCCACCACTGTCACATTTCTTGCTTACCATCTCATTAAGCAAGATTGCAATGGATCCAGGAAAGGTGGAGGCAGTAAAGCACTGGCCAACTCCCAACTCACGGCGACAACTGCAAATGTGGTCCACCTCAGCCACCACTGACTTTGAAAGACTCAAATCACGTTTCACAACAGCCCCCATACTTACCTTACCAGAGCGTGATCTTTCATTCATTGTGGAGTTTGATGTGCCACCCATGTGCCTTTTTCTCCCGCCAACTTTCTGCAGCAGAGAGAAACTATCATGTTGACAACAGAGAGCTTTTGGCACTCAAAATAGCCCTGGAAGAGTGGCGCCAATGGTTGGAGGGAGCCAAACAGCCTTTCTTGTTCCTTACAGACCACAAGAGTCTGGAGTACGTCCGCACTGTTAAACACCTAAACTGAGACTTCTCCCCCTCATACTGCCCTGGTTGCGAGAATTCCAGAGCTGCATAAAATGGTAGCAGTAAAATTTAGTACTGTACTTAAATAAAAGTATTTCATTACTTTCCACCACTGGATACACTTGTATGCAGAATTTGTCCACTGATTCTACTTCTTTATACAACAAACTGAATTATAGTTTTCCTGTATTGACCTGTTTGTTATGGCTGCATGGCTTCATATTAATGCATCTTCTGTAACATGCAGCAATAAGTAGTTTTCTTTCTGAATTCAAGAGATAAAGGCACAGATGCAAGAAGGCCAATACAGTATCTTATGATTTGAAGTCTCAAAGTAAAATCAGTGAGAAATTCTATCTGCCCAACTATCTTGACGCAGGCCACATATACTAAAGAGCAGATGAGCAAGTTTCCACTGATTACACATCAGAGGTAAGACACCGACCAAGTGAAGCTGCCAGTTATTTTTAAATAACAACTGCTGTCCTCTGAATTTATCCAGCAGCTTTGTGCATGCCGAACACTGTCACATATATTTCCAACAAGCTTTGTTGTGTAGAACCATAACACAACCAAGAGCCTTTCAGGTTCCCACGCTGACTGAAATCAATGATTATCTACATTTAAAACTGTGTGTTCTCCCTTCACAGTGCCTGCTGTTGAAGTACCACACAGTCATGCACTTCAGCTTGTCCTCTATAGCACCTGTTGTGATACTTACCTTGAGCGTGGTAGTTGCGAGCCCAAAGAGCATTTTATAAAACAAACCTTTTCAGTTTGTTCCCCCCCCCCCCCCCCCAAAAAAGGGAAAAATGCATTAAATGTTGGGTTGGCAAAACTGCTATGGATCTAAAAAGCACAGGGTGGGCTGCAAGTCCCACTGACTCGCTGAGAGGGAGCTGCTGCCAGTTAAAGGTGATGTATTTATACTTTGACAAGTCACACACAGAGAGCGGAACAGGAGGACTATGAAGTCAGGATAATAGGTTTGTGTCATCCACACACCATCAGGACTCTGTAGGGGTCTTTAATCTTGTGCATGTTACAACTTTTTCTACTTCAGTACATGATGCATTAGAAAGTTTTCTGTCTCTATGTTAAACAGAAGCCATTTTCATAACTTAGCAACTAGCCTTTCGAACTTATTGAACTAGTTCCATTGTTTGACTGAAAAGGATTTAAATTATTTTTGGGCAAACCCAATAGGGTTAGAGAAGAAAATGTGTGACATAAAGGACATGGCATTCCTAGATGGGGCAGGGTTAAATTTGGGTGAACAAATTAAAAAGCTGTGTGGTGGGGCCCTTGAGCAATGCATTAACCACAGCCAGAGCTATTAAAACACTATTTCTATTTCTAATTTATATTTTTAAGCTAAGTTACAGAAACAAAGTGCTTAGGAAACACTACAGTACATAGGAAACTATGTAGGCTAAAGTAGACTATTGTTGAAAAGAATCCGTACCACCTCAGAGTCCTTTCTTCATCACACCAACTCCTCTGTTTCAGATCATCAAGAAGCCGCTGGTGGAGGCAGCCACACAAATACATTCAGAGGGAGTCTTTCATCGAGTGGATAAAAGTGGAAAACATTCTCATCCAAACCACCTCAGATGGCCTTCATGTGTGGGTCATCATCTTTGGATGTGGCTGCATTTCGAGCTTGAGACTGTTCCACATATTTACTGGTACGATATCTGTCTCCTATGTTGGTCAATTTGTTGATGACCTTCATTCAGGTCTTGCCTGCTTCTCACCCATTGTTTTATTCTGTCTCCATCTTTTTTGTGTACAGTGGGTAACAGTATCTGTGTATGCTCCTCCAGAACTTCTCCTGTACAACTTACAAGGCCAGCCCCACCACTGTCTGGTGCCTGGGGGCGTGGCTATATAAAATCAGCTTAATACCACTAAGTTCCTCTGCAAAAGAGTTAAATTTAACAAGAAATGATGTGAAGGCTCTGTTGAAGGACAGTTGTGTGGAGGTAGAGGCTCCCCCTCAAAAACTTGAATGATTATGTTAATTGCTTTAGACATTGTTTGTTGCCAGGTTTATGGCAAGAGAGAATTTGCAGATGACTCAATTTAAAATGAAGAAGTTATATGACCACGTTATCAAGCCCAGAGAGTTTTGTTTCGTCTTTGCGCTCATGTCTACTGTAACTTTGCCATTTCAGGCAAAGTATATGGTCCTAAACAGTGTCAAAGAGAAAATCTATTATTTGAATTGCAACACCAGGTGGTTAAAACTTTGTCACTTCAATCTCCTTAAATCATCTTATGAATCTGTCTATTGGTTTGGAAAGATAAGGTGCGCTAGCTAGTTTGATAGTTAAGTCTGTTTGTTGTGCCCGATTACGTCATCTCTAAACAAGAGGATGGTGCATGGTTATTTGAAAAATACCCCTGTAATTTCCTTCTGTAATTTAGATGAGTCGCTTTCTTGATTACCTCAATCTAAATGAAAAGAACTGGACAAAGTCATATTGAGGTATCCATGCTAGTTTGGTAGCTATTGGTTATTGGCCATGTTTAATAAAAACAAGCCTATAGACAGTCACTACAAGTGGAGGAAAATGACCAGAGAGACCATAAAACTATTAAAAACTGATTTACTGCAAACCTAGAAGCACATAAGCTGCTTTACCAACATCAATGCCATTCTGTTTGTTGGTGCACATGTTCAGAGCTCTAACATTACTGATTTATTCTGGCTTTGATCATAATGCCAACATATATGAATTTTTTGCCCTTTCTGACAAATATTAGAAAACTGCACAATGTACATTTTACAAGTGCTATATTAAAGCAAAACTAGCAGAGCTTCACTTCTGACAAACTGTCAGCCTTTAATCACTATTATTAATCTGACATGGATAATGAATAGCCTACACATTTTTTTTTTTGCTCAGAAAATTTTTAAAATGAATAAAAACTGTCCCTCTATCATCAACTATTAATAAAATAAAACTCTAAATGCATAACAAGCAGGAAGTCTTGGGTGTGTTACACATGCATTAATAAAGTGAACTGTTCTACCTTAGAACAGGAGTTTATTCCAGATCTGCCATGTAACTAATTACAGATGTGGTGTGTGTAAGTATAGAATATACAGTATGTAATTTGTAACCATACAAATTGATCATTAAATTCTTTATTTTTGTTTTTTGCATTTACACATTGTCCCAAACTTTGGATTGGATTTTTCATTCTTATATGGTTCTTTATGTTTATTTTACTTTTTTGTTTGTTTTGTTTTTATTATAATTGAGCTTTAGATTCATTTCAGAACACATTGCATACAACATAAACGTAGCAAAAAAATGTAATTCGTTACCTGTTGTGGGTGTGGTGTAATTTCTCCTGTTAACACCAATCTTCTGGGGAGTAGTGGACACACACATTCAGTGCCATTTTTGTATGAGAGATTGGTCTCCGCATGTGTGTGTGCTCACTCCGCTCCCCATGTTGTGTTGTCATGTATTATTGTCAACTGGAGCCTGCTGGGACAGGCAAGTAGACTTTGTAAGTAGGTCACAGCTGTGTGTATGTCAGCCTAGTTGTTAAACCAAAAAATAAAAATCATATTTTATGCAATTTTTATGATGTCAGCACTTCTAAGAATAATGTAAACAGATCTTTTGAAGAAGGCAGGCAAGAAGATTGGGTTTTAATAAATTTTTGATCATCTTGTTTTAGTCTGGATTGGTTTTGTTTGCTGTTTCTTGTTTATAAAAACTATACTTCAGACTAGATTTGTGATAGATTAGTTGCAAGATATTTTAAAGGCCGGGGTTTTTAGACATAATGGCCCAAACCTGAGGACGTTTGCCCCCATGCTAAAGTTCCCCTTTAATGGATCTACAGTAGATCCTAGCAGGACCCAGAAGAGCATGGTGTCCTCCTCTACATGTACGGGGCTGTTGAAAGCCTAAAACCAACACATTTGTCTTTAATGTCCAGTTGGACAGTAAACTAACATGAAGGCCTTGGACTCCTGTTTGTTTCTTTTTGTTTCAAGTTTACTTCCTGTCCCAGACTTTTATTTTGTAGCACCTCAGCCCCAGTTCCTGCTCATAGTCTTTGTGGTTTCTTCACTGGCCTTGTTAGTCTTGATTTCTTTCACCTGTTCCCGTTTTTTCCCCACAGTTTGTCAGTCCGTTATCACCTGTCTACACTCCCCCGTGTTCATTGACCGTGAGCCATTTTTTTGCTTGGAAGAAGCCTATTTGTTGGACTCGGATTCCCCTTATGGTCTGAGGTTTCGTGGTCTTATTTTCCATTTAGATACTTTGTTTGGTGTTTATCCTTATTGTTTAGTTCTTAGCATTTAGGTCTGGTCCTTTGCTGTCTGTCAGTTTGTTTAAGATTTGGTTTGTTTGTTAATTTGTCCCCATTTTCTTTATCACATTTCCAGTGTGAGTTTCAGTTATCAGTTTGTCTCTGTTAGTTGGCGTCTTTTTACATTTTTTTGTATTTAGTTTTTCCCTGTCAGTCTTTGTTTAGCCTTTGGTTTAGATAATTTTTCCCTGTCTGTTTGATCCCTGCATGTGTGCCCTCTTTAGTTTGTTAGTCTCTAAGGTTTTTGTATGTACACACCCCTTCTCAGTAATTTATAACCATCTTCACATGTCCGTTTTTACTATTTTAGTTTTTCTATTCAGATTTCTGCCTAGTCTGTCCTCTCAGTGTGTGTTTCCCTGTCCTCCTTTGGGACTGATCTTTTGTTGTTAATAAATCCTTTATCATAAACCCTCCTTATCACATCACTTGGGTCTTTAATACACAAATCTTCACAGGTTTTCGAGCTGAACCCTCTGCAGGTTGTAGCTGAGAGGACAATGCTGTCTGAACTCCTAATCATGGACAATCCCTCTGACACACACTGATTATTTCATATACCTGGAGACTAACCCTCTCTGTTGCAGAAGACGTGAATACAAATCTGCATTGTTGCTATAGTTTTAATAACTAAAGACATTAAGGAGCTTTTATAGAACAATTAAAGTTTTATTACACCTTTTCTTATTACAAACTATCAAAGTGGATACACTTTAAATGTTTTAGTATATGAGTTGAACGTGTCTATTTGCAATTTGAACAAGACAAGCTATGGTGAAATGCAGAACTAGAACTACAGCTCATGTGCACTATTGTTTTCACATTACTAACTCTTTGCACTTTTACTAACTTTTATCTGATAATTAATAAGTTTTTCATTTTCTTCCTATTGTTGAGGTTTTTACCGAACAATTCCCCTCTTGTTGTGCCAGAAAACCATGGTAATTTCCCCAGAGCATCCCTAAATACAACGGTGTTTCAAGACATGTATACTTGCCTGATAGCAAATGATATCAAATAAATATTAATTCACAGAGTCAATTTGTCTGAAATATAATGAGATTTTCTTTCATTAGACAATCTCAGTTCCGTATATAGATAATTTCTCTTGGCCACTTCATCTCTTATTAAATTATTTGCATCACTCACTAATATAAATTAGAGATGTCAGTCTGATTGCTTTTTGGATTGATAACACCAACTACAGTTTTATTCTTCCTGCCATCATATTTGGTTATTATGACATCTGACACATTTAATAAATGTGATAAAATGTAGGGAATGATTCAAAAGCAAAGAATTGCATTAGGTTTTGTCACCCCTGTGGGAAGCTGGCTGTTCCACCAGGGCTCCCTGATGGATACTGTGTCTGTATAGCTGGAACGTGATCGTCCATTCAGTAGTGAATGCAGCCTGGTGCAATGCTGTAAATATCCATCAGGAGGAGAAGTGATTTGTTTTACTTTATTGCAGTGCCCACATAGGCCCTCGTGATTTACATTATTAAATAACAATGTTTCTCCGAATTGAGAGCGAGACTGTATGGAATGTACAGTAACTACCTAATAGTTTAAGTTGGTGATGTAGTATTTTGATATCATTTATTTAACACACACACACAGAGTTGATTCAGTTTAAACCAACCAGCATTTTACTATTTCATCGTAATGCTAAAACTTTAGAACAAATCTTAGATTACATTATAAACCAGTATATAATACAGGAGAAATCTCTCCTTACAGCGAATTTTGAGGGTAAAACTGAGGTGTCTACTAGCTTATTGCAGCCAAAATATCACAAGGTAATGTTTGTTTTAGGCCCTAGAACAAGATGATTAGATAGATGATAAGATGATAATCCCTAATTTGCTATTTAGTAGCCTGATATCCGAGTAGAACAAGAAGAGGGGTAACTGGTCAGGAAGAATCGATCAATATTGACTCCCATGCTGGAGCCAACTTAAGTTTCATGTTTTTGCTTAAAGTCAAACAAGTTTGCTCAAGTATCTGCATGTGACTCATCAGCTCTGGACCACTCATAAATTTAACTGTACCTAAGCGAAAAATCCAGGTTCAATTATACTCGTACATGCACAATTTGTATGAAAAATTCTTGCATGTTGTCTGGGGATGGCAATGACAGAATAAAGCTCAGTGACTTTGACTCGTTATTGTGCTACCAGATAGAGATAGAGTTCTTTCAATCATAGACCATAATTATCCCCGTTCCCCAATTCCTGTCCTCTTTCTATGTCTCTTACTAGCTTGCTTCTCTCTCTTACACATTTCACTCACCAGTAGTTCATTTAACTTTCAGCTGTGAAATGAGGAACAATTAAGTTGTGTCGAGATAGAATATAAAAGCATTGTTTCTCAAACACACTCCACACGAATATAACATGTCGCCCAGATGGAGCACACCAAGCCTCTGATCACCACGTGTGTCACATGGCAGTGTATGGATTGTTTTATAATTATGCTTTTTTTTTTTTCCCCCTCTCTCCTATTTCTTTAGTGTGAATGGTCATCTGATCAAACTAATAAATTATAACAGCATACAATCACTCATAACTAGGAGAATCATTTCCGTTAGTCATTTTTTCCTTTTCTTTTTTCTCCCCTTTTCTCTGCTTTGGGGCAAAGCCTAAAAAAGTGAATATAAAATTTAAACCTCTTTTAAGGCTGCAGAAAACATAAAATTCATCCGTCCATTATCTTTAACTGATAATCGTTTTAAGGGCCGCCGGTGCTGGAGACTATCCCAACTGTCATTGGAATAGAGGTGGAGTCTCCCCTGGTCTGCAGTCTGTTTCAGAGCCAACACAGAGAGACTTACACAAGCAGACAACAGGTCTTTGGCCTGTGGGAGGAAACATGGACCCACAACCTTCTAGCTGAGGCAGCAGCACTAACCAATCCACCACTGTGCTTCCAAACATGAAATCTGTCTACAAAAGCATTTAGTTAAGAAACATAACAAAGGACTATAAATAGAAGATAAGAAGCATGAAGCTGTGTGACACAATGTTTAATATCCCTTCCTATCTGAACACAGCCACTCTCCTAAACATAATGTTAGTGTCTTTGTCATGATTTCTGCTTTCTTCCTTCCCACCTAACCTTTATGTTGCCTGTCTGTGTCAGATTTCACTTTCATTCCTTTTTTTCCCCCCAGGCCCTGGACATCTACAGAACCTTTTAGTCCCCGTTATTCTCCATCCAGTCTCCAGATCTCCTTGCACTTGTGTTTATACCTTTCAGGTCATGTTCCAATGCGCATCTCTCATTATGTTCCTGCCAAGCTGCCCATTATTTCTTCCTGTTACATGTACCTAGACATGACTGTGTGCCTTGCTATGTGTTAACCTTGTTGGTGTTTTAATTAAACTCAATTCCCTGCACCTGCCTGCCTTCCTCTTTAGCCCCTGCCCGTATGCTGGAACTATCACTACCTGTAAGTCATCAGCCTGTTGAGTAATCTCTGAACTGACCATCAAACTAGCTTGCAAGTACTATCCCAGACTGTCACGCTGGTTAACTTGCTACCACCACAGTGTATGCTAGCTAGTTTTCGGTCTGACTTGATCCCAACTTGTTTTGACCTCACATTATGTAGACAACATTTACGTTGTGAGATGGCTTGATCTCTCACTTAAAGTAACAGCTGATTGGTTCAGAATTGAAGATGTTCAGAATTGAAAAAGAAGAAATGCTGTGGTTTACTCAAGTGTCCTTGAGCAAGACACTGAACCCCAACTTCCTCTCAATCATGTGTCGGTCAGCTGCATAGCAGCAGAGCAGAAAGTTATAAATATACAGTATTTGTTCATTTGTTCACAGATTTACAGGGAAAGCCCCCTTTGAGCAAGCACTAGGTAGCATTGGTTAGAAGAAAACAGCTTTTTAAGAAAGAAACCTCAGACAGATCTGCTTTGACCCTATGGGGTGACAAGAAAACCGAGAGAAAAAAGAAAAGAAGGGCAATGAAACCAACAAACAACACATTGGGCAGATGGGTAGGGTCATTAACTCCATATTGGAGCTCCAAAGCCAGGGGTACCTGCAGAAAGATACAGAGAGATCGGGAAGCACAGCTACGAGTAAACTGCTGCCATGGTTGCAAGCTGCTAGGTGGATGCTCATGATAAAACCAGCTGGAAGGGTCCTAAAGAGAGGAACAAAATGTTTTATAATTAATTTCAGATGACCAATCTACTTTAACAGACTGTTACTCCAGATGTTTCCTCCTTGATTGACAGCTGTCCTTAATCAGAAACAAAGTAGGTTATTTTAATTTATCTATCAAGAAGGATGAAAACTTTTGCGCCAGTACAATTATGTTCAGGGTTACGTTTATCCACCTACAAACCATTTCAATGAATTTGTCATAAGTTAAAAAAGCTATATTAAGAATCTAGTTACATTATACACAGTTACTTATCGTAAACATGATTAAAGCCAATATCAACACACAATGCATAACAGGTATGAAATGGCATGACACATAATACACATCATTACATTTGAAGAAAATTGTCAAAATAAATCCTTATAAAAACATCAGTTCCCTGTAGGAGGCCAGTGAAAAATGTCATCAAGGGCAGCAAAATATCCAGAATCAGCCCTGTGTGCAGTAAGTTGCAATAAAGTTGGCTGTGCACTTAATATCGTAAGATAATTGACCCGTCTTTATAGTTCATGCAATCGCATGCTCAAAACCATATGATCTGCTCCTTGTACAGATAATAGACATTTTATTGCACTGTTATCATGACCTGTTCTTCTGTTATGAGAACAGATCATGTCTCTCTGTTCTTATCACAACAGATTACTTTTTAATAATCCCTCCCTACATCCCAAGTCACACATTTAGAAATCTTGGTTTTAAAAAAATGCCCAAAATGCACCTACAGACAAGGTTACCTTGTAGCAGTGGTGTTGATCAATTGATCTACTGAGGGAGGATTAAGTACTGTGTCTACTCCATGCCTGAGTGCATTTTGTTGGCTTTATGTTTGTTAGCAAGAAATATACTAAGGCTAGTACTTTGTTTTTTTTAATAGTCTTTGTGCCAGGCCAGGGCAAACTGTGGCATTTGCAAATAATTTGACAATGCTGACACTGTGCTTCTCTTTTTTTCACAGCATAATTTTTTTAAAATAGCAATACATCTCAATTAGTTTGGAAATGGACAAAAAAAAAGACTAGAAAAGTTTTGTAATGTCAAAGTGCAATATCTCCAACGCATTTCTCTAGTTGATCCTGCAAAGTTGTATGATCAACTATATAAAAAGCTGAGCAAAGAAGGATTAAAACTGCATAGTCCCCAGCATCAGCTGTAATAGATTACTGCTTACTGTACATTGATTAAGGCAGTTTATTAATTTGGAATGGCTTTTTTTTTTTTATCACAAGGGTCCTGCATGGGATTCTTGAAAAATTAGTTGAAAGAGTTTCATTGGTTAGAACTTTGGGATCATCAATGTCAGATACTGCTTTTAAATAATTCGCTGGCAAAATATCTGAAAATGTTAAAGTTTTTCAGAAGCGCTGGAGAATTATACTATGACAGTGGCAGGACCAATTTCTTGCATGATAATATTAATTTTGTTAACAAAACAAGGTTAAAAATGCTTTTGTTTTTAAAAGATCTTTGAGGTTTTAACTTTTTGTTAAAATGATGGAAGAAGTTGCTTTTATATTTCTAGATTTCACCGGTGCTATTTGTAAAGGAATAGCATCAGTCTTACAATAGCTAACACTACCTCACTAATGCACTTACATTGGTTTTGGTTTGCTGTGCCTTATACAGAGACATGTCCGTCAGTTAGAACTCCTACGTCTCCTAACCATAGATGTGTTGAACAACCAATGCTCTTGGCTTTTAGGGCTTGATCACCCCGGGAGAGCGAGTTTGTGAGGGGCAAAGGATAACTCTAATTCGACGGTCTACATACAGAGCGTTACACATTTAATTCTTTCTGAGCCAAATTGTGTGCAGACTGCACGAGGGTTTGGTTACTTTATCTAGAAAGTTAGGGTCTGATCCTTCCATGCAAATCTACATGCTTGAGAGATGGACGAGATGTGGTTAGTAAAGTTTAGTTGGTCGTCCACGATGACCCCTGGATTTCTTGCAGACTTAGTGAGGACAATCCTCAGTTGATGCTGTGTTGGATGGGAGTGCTGACTGTATACATTAGAACTTTTGTTTTGGTGAGATTAAGTTGAAGGTATCCTTTTTTTTAATGCATGATGAGACAGTGGAGTCATCTGGTGAAAAAGACAGGAAGAGCTGTGTGTAATTGGCATAGCAATAATAGGAAAAGCTGTGTGAGCAGATTACAGAACCCAGTGATGTAAGATAGATGGAGAAGACCAAGACCTGACCCTGTGAAACATCCATAAACAGGCAGTGAGCATTAGAAACTTGCCAAGACACCTTGAATGTTTGTCCAGACAGGTAAGACCTGAGCTAGACAAGAACTGCAGCAGAGATCCCATTGTCAGAGAATGCAGACAGAAGTATCTGGTGGTTTTTAGTGTCAAAGGATGCAGATACATCAAGTAGAATTAGTATAGAAGACTGATCTGCAGCTTTTGCAGCCCAAAGGAATTCAATAACCGGCAGGGCTGTTTCTGTAGAATGACCAGTCCTAAAGCCGGACTGACCTTGAATGAGGAGGAAGGACTTTTTCCTTTGTGGCTTAATTGGGTGGCAAAGATAGGACAAACACACTTTTAGAAAATGTGGGTAGTCAGACCTCGACCCAATTCAGAATCAACATGCAGAATACACACACACAAGCAGAATACACACACGCGCAACACACACACAGGGAAGTAAATGAAGTTTAATAGGATGACCAGGGTGACCAGAGTGTGAACAGTTCAGGTCTGAGTACTTGCAGTGGAAAGGGAGTAAAGACAGTCGGGAGCAAGAGAGAATTCTGGACTGATCTCAACCCAGGGGCAGGCAGGGGAAATCCTAGCTTGCCCTTGTAACCAATCAGAGAAGAGCAATCATTTCTGCTTGATAAGTTTTGTAGCATTTATCTTTGTAGAGAGCTGGGGAGAGCAGACACGACTGGTTCAGAGTTCCATGTTAGCATAGTAACTTTATAGTAGTGTATGGTTGTTAAGTGGTACTTGCACTGTACACTCCAGTTAAAGAGACTGTCAAATGGACAATTTATACAGGATACCAAGCATCACTATGTCCATTAATTATTTAAATCCTCCAACAGAGCATCATGATCAGACATTCTGTTGTGTCGATGTGGATATGAAAGGAAACTTTAAGTGTTGTTACATAAATGCTATTATTCCTGTGCAGTAGTATTATTGTGTAGATGGAAACGTGCCCACAAATCCAGACTGACTGATGCTGCTATTGTAATTAGTAAAGTAAATAAGTAAATAATAAAGGCAAATAATAACAATAGGGCAGACTAATTTAATTGCACTATAAGTCACTGTAGCACCGACTTTCATGTTCCCGTGTATCCTGAAAATCACATTTATAAAAAGTGACATCATCTACCCTTTGACTGTATATTTGATATATTTATTGCACTGAACCAAGTTCAGCGGTGAATCACTGTGGCAACTAGACTTGAAGACTGTAAAGACATTTACGGACTTTGTTTGATTAATGTGCTTTTCCTTTCTTTTCTACTTTTCCTTTGGAGAGCAGCTGGAACAATGCAACACAATTTCCCCCTGCGGTTAATATGGTAAATGGTCTGCACTTATATATCGCTTTTCTACCTATTGGTACCCAAAGCACTTTACACTAGTTCTCATTTACAATCACACGTAATCACACAGACACACCGATGGTGGAGCTGCTGTGCAGCTGGCAAACACTCAGCAGAAGGGGTTCAGTGCCTTGGTCAAGGACACTTTGACATGTGACCGGAGGAGCCAGGGATCGAACAACTATGGGATTGATGGACGACCAGTCTAGATCTGTGCCACAGTCACCAATAAAGTTGTTTAAATTTTGAATTTTGAATTATCTTGTTGTAATTTGTTTATCCACAATTATGGGTAATTAAAACATAATTGGATTCAGTGATTCGCAATTGCTGTCTTCAGACATTCATTCTAGAAGCCTGTAATCAGAAACCCCAACGTTTTTCCGCATAATGACAAATCATTCACAAAAGATTAACTGTCATATTAGAAGCAGCCATATTTTTAATAGTCTTTCTCTGTCTTTATTGTTGTATTTTAAAAGCAAAACTGAAATCTACATTATATGAGTATCATATGAGCACAGCAGCGTTTACTGCACCCCACCTTAATATTGTTAGTACTTTATTATGTAGACTTTATTATGTAAAGTGCCTTTAGATGACTTTGTTGTGAATTGGTGTAATATAAATAAAGTTGAATTGAATACAGAATATTTAAGTCACTCCCATGTAAATAAAATGTGCATTTTTCTTTTCAATTTGGAGATATTTTGACGTTTTGATTCTTGCTGCTGTGTAATGACCACACTAACTAGGAACATACATTTTATCAATTTTTAAAATAAATCTTTTTTTTTTGACCTATTATTATAATTTATTAACACAAAACACAACATTGACAGGTAATTATAGTGCAATGTCCTTAAATTAAAATTAAAATAACCTACTTCATAGTGAAGTTTTACAAGTCACAAGATTTATCGTCAGCGGGTGAAAATGTGTTTTGGTGGAGTTGACACAGATCATGTGTTGCAGAGCTTCTGTTCCTTGGTTATTAATTCTCCTCACATTGAGGCACAATCTGAGTCTGTTTCAATTATTGATGTTTGAAAAATCCTTTTAGTGTGTTTTATTGATGAAGAGAAAAACCTAATTTACTTCTCATTAACATTAACCATGACAGCTATACTGCTTTGACAGTTTAGTGTAAAATTTTTTAAGGAAAAACGTTCAGTCAGCCACTTTCTGATGCAGCAAAGTTCGGTCTTTAATGGGGCAGAGGTTTAAAGTCTGCGTCTGTGTGCTTGTACCTTTCACTTCTATTTTAACAAGAAATAGCCTGCACCTGCACTAAACAAGCAACAAAATCTGAAACTATGCCATGAATATTTTCTACACCTTAACAACACAGATCATTGACCACATACAGTGGTATACATTTTATTGGCAGCTGCAGCTCATGTCTCTACAGGTTGAAGGACACAATGATTTTTAATGTAAGTTGCATTAATATGACAATGAAAACAAGGTGAACACTTCATCTGTAGCGCATTGAGGTGACTTTGTTGCAAATTGCCGCTACTTAAATAAAGTTGAATTGAATTGAATTGAATTAAGGTGTATCCGTTTTTGGGAAACGCCTTAGACCATTACTTGTATATTTTCAACTTGTCTGACTGGACAACTGCATGAGACATTCCACTTGCCCAATCATACTTTACATGCCCCGGGGAAGCCCTAATGTTGAGCCCTGCCCTGGCGTTTTTGATAGCCTTTAGCAAGTGAACATAACTCCTCCTCTAACTGAGACCAAATCAATTTTGGAGAAATTACGCTTCTTTTTTAAAATAGACACTGTATATTTTAATTTACAGTAATTTAAAAAGGTTTTTATTTGGTAATCTTATGGCTTTTGTGAATAGTGGGGTGGAGAGGCTGGATCTCCCACAGTTGGTCTGGGCACTAAGTTCCACACACAGGGCAGTCAGCCTATTGGGTGATAGCTTTCACTGGCTTTCATGGAGCCAAAAGAAGGAGAGAGAGAAAACATGTTCATCTAATTTTTCTTCTGTTGATATGATCTGAACATATCCTATAAATCAGTCAGTCAGCTTCACTTTATAACACCTCGAGGTTGAACTACAGATTCATTATAATCATTAGAAATTCATATTAATTCCTATCTTGTCATCAAGTCTGGATTTGAACAGATGTTATCAGCCGCCGCCACCAATATAACTTGATATTAACTGTTCAATCAAAACATAGTTAATGTTGAGGTATCCGAACTTAAGGCACAAGAAGCTGTTCATCTTGTGATTTAAAGATCCTTGTGGTGTAGTGTGAGTAATAAAACAAAGCATCTTATGTCAATTTTTTTTAATTAAATAGATTATGCTGAAACAAATAATATCGTAATACTTACTAATATTATAATACTTTATATTATTATTTAAAATTGTGTGATTCTAACTTAATTCAGTTACAGTTCATGTGTCTTTGATGTCTCCACACCAAATAATTAGATCACTACTCTTCTCTTTCAAATCCTCCTTTGCCTTAAATCACTTTCTTAAAGCCAATTTAGTAATAAAGGTAGAGGACCAAATCCATAGTTCTTGTTCTGTGTAAAAAAATATATTCAGATGTGTATTTAAAGCAAATAGGAAGACCCCCATTCTGAGTTATATTCTTATATATAGTGTTTATATTCCAAAGTTACAATCTTTTTAGTGAATTTAACTGGACAGTGTTTGCACATTGAGTTGCAATGTCATCATATTAGGAAAGGGAGGATATTTTGTACTACAGTGGTCATGACAGGTGCAAACATCTGGATTTGTAGAGGCTACCAGTATAACAATGGCTGAATTTGCTGGCTTGTGTCATCGGTGATATTACATTTGTTTCAAGACGAGACAATTATTTACCATTGTAAATCCTCTTCTGGTAAAACTACTATATCATACTACAGGACACTTACACTAACTGAAAGCAAGTTAAATTTAATGAAAAAAATGTCAGAAGTTACTAATCCTGTACCTGCTAACATACTTAAACTAAAACTCTTATACTTATATTATTATTATCTTATATTATTATTATTATTATTATTATTAACTATAAACTTATAGTTGAGGGCAATGGAGAAACAGAAAAGTACACTGACTGGCTTAACAGGGAGAGTAAACAAGGGCAGAAAACTGCTCAAACTTAGAGTCAAGATCAAAAGTTACATAGTTCTCAAAACCTACCAGTTTTAAGAATTACCACATAACCACAACCAAACATTGGTGGATAATAACCAAGGTCCTGGAATAAAGACAAGGACAAGCTGAGAGTCCATGGAGCAGATTAACAGGGTAAACAGTGAAGGGACTGATTAACAAAATGAAGTTCAGATGAGGGTAGTCAGGGCTAGGTGAACAGAGAGAAAGCCAAACAAAGGAAGTGCGGGGTGGAGGTGAGTGAAAGTGTGTGTTTGTGTGTGTGTGTGTGTGTGTGTGTGTGTGTGTGTGTGTGTGTTTACCAGGCCCTAATCAGATGGGTATTAACAGCTGAGTGTAGATGGCAAGCAGTCGGGAGAGAGAGAGAGAAGGCAGAAGAAGAGCTGGGAGACAGTGGGTGTTGCTGAAAACAGGTAATTGGTGTGTGAATGAGAGTGTAGACTAAGGGCTGTGTCTATATGTGCAGAACAGATCACAGGGTAGAGGGCAAGGAGCAAAATAAAAACTTGTTAGTCAGATATTTTTATCTGGAAGATCATCATTGGTCATTCCACCTATGGGTCGGTTGATCAGCCTATTTAACTTTCACTTCAAATCCAATTTTAACCTGGTAATAATGTTTCTTGTCCATCAACAAGATTGTTAATTTGAATTTGTTCCAGCTTTTTACTTCTATTGTTATTTTTTCCGGATTTGAACCTGCTGTACAGTATCTATCTTGCATTTAATATGACAATATGTAATACACAACACTGAAACTTTTCAGCTAGGATTTGCCCTAGTGTGTCACAGAGATAACACACTTTTCACATTGAAAATCAATAGCAACCTTTACATCTTCAAATCCAGACAGTCCCTAGTTCTGATGATATTTTCTGAATTTGTGCAGACTCATTCAAAACAGTAGCCCATTATTATTAGTTTCTTGGGTAGAACAGCTTTTGATCCACAACACGATCTGGGTCATTTTGAAACTTTGACCATAACTAACAGTTTACATTAAACAGACTTTTTTCCCACTTCGATCTATACACAGTCAGTGTCATAATCACTGTAATTTTTCCTCCCA
The DNA here is from genome assembly GCF_033026475.1 of Channa argus. Taxonomy (NCBI): domain Eukaryota; kingdom Metazoa; phylum Chordata; class Actinopteri; order Anabantiformes; family Channidae; genus Channa; species Channa argus. The sequence continues at coordinate 16,149,951 of NC_090210.1, forward strand.
AAAGGTGCTTAAACACTTGGACATACTGTTACATTTAGGAAATGGGCCAACTTTGACCGCTGGCAGCCCTGCCATCGATTGTCAAAATGACATGTATAATTTGAAAAAGCCTGCGACCTGTGTTGATGCACAGGTGAAAACTGAATGTTGGTTTTCATCGACAAAAGTCATTAAGGCTGTGTCACAGTTTCAAAAAGGGCACCCATTTAAACTTTAATATACTTTAATATTGTGCAGTGAAGAATACATAAGTTGGCATGGTGATGTTTAAAGTATGTAAATTATTATGTTTTAGGAAATCGGCTTCGGAATATGTTCCAAAGTTGCATGTACCTCAGGCACTGCCAAAAAGCTTTCAAACTAAATTTAAGACGTCTCCAGATATTCCCTTTTAAAATACTGGATGTATTTTGTCATGTATATTACTATGTTCAGATTTTATAATATTGATGTTGTGTGGGGTACTGGAACAAATTATTTGCACACTTTATTGATATAGTTTACACATTCCATCGATGTGAGTGATTTAAACAGCGGGTGGATAAGATAACGGGCGGATTAAAACAATACGTGTCTCATTAGTTTTTTGAAGAAGGTTGAAAGAATTTATGACATTTTCTAATTGAAATGTGCCTGAAGCGACACCACGGAAGCGCACACTGTCCACCTCCCACAATACGTCACGTGGAAGGAGAAGAGACGCTCGAGGCAGGGAATTGGTGATGGCCTGTCACGTGACCTATCCGGCATCTCCATGTTGAGCAACGGTTAGCGCTAAACCCGCGTTTGATGTGTTGTTCTGCCTTCCCGCAGGCTACATAAACAGCCAAGCCTCTAACGGAGACAACACACCAAGACCAGCTCGTTGACAGGCAACTGGAGCAGGAAACACACGCAGCGTAGGTTTTATTAGCAGCACGTCGGACTGGAGCAGAACCTGGATGTCGTAATTGCTTTGGAGCAGAGGTCTCGGTTAAAGGTGAAACATTTCCTGCGATCAAGGACAAGCAAGCGGACTTCATACTCACTCAGAGGCACCTAACTTCTAATATCTTTGGTAAGTTACACGCAGTTTAGTCAAACAGACGCCTTCTCCAGTCGTTCACTTAGCACTTTATGGCAAAAAGTGAAGGGCAGAGTTAAACTGGAGTTGCTTTGCTAAGTTACAGGGAGGTCAGTCGGCATAAGAACGTAGAATTACATAATGTGCGCGTGCTTTTTACTCAAATGACCCTGCGTTAACACGTGCTTCAGATTATTACTTATTTTCACTTACTTTCCAGAACTTTAAACTCAGTAACTGCTTTTGATATGTATCCTGTGCTCACGAAGGTACGCGCGCTTGCCAAGGTAAAACCTGTCATTGATGGTAATCCTTCTTTTACTAAGTTTACTTTTTTTCTGCTGGTACACTGAGACCCAAAGACTTAAAGCACCTCCCACAATAAATCCTGAGTTTAGGTTTCTTAAACGTTAAACCTAAACTCACAATAGTTGTAACATCAGTGGTAACATTACATCTGCTGTGTTTAGTTGTGACTGAATTGCTCATAGGGAAACGTGTGTGTGTGTGTGTGTGTGTGTGTGTGTGTGTGTGTGTGTGTGTGTGTGTTAGAAAGGTCAGCCTGTCCAGGGTGTATCCACCCACTCTATTGCTCAATGGCAGGGTTCACCTACACTGTGGCCTTACAGTTTGAGCATCAAAGCAAATTCTGGCTGTGCAAAAAGGTCAATGAAGCTGTGTAGTGTGAAACGTAGTTTGTGTTTTTTCAGATTTTGATTCATTAAGACTAGTAGAGTAAACGGCACAGACTAAAGAATTTTATATGAAATAACAAAACTATTCATTTTGGTTTAGGGTTTTGGGCTTCTATGGGCATATTTTAAAAGATTGGTATTGGAACATTAAAAACCTTATCAGAATTCAGTCTTTTGTTTACTACTCTATAATGTGCTTCTTCTGTCTCTTCTTTTAGGTGCATCATGAATTTCTTTCTGGAAACAATTAAAGTCCTTCTTTTGTCCATCTGGTACAATGTGGAATCTTTCATCCACCTCTTTGTGCCCAAGAAGAAGAAGAACATAGCGGGTGAGGTGGTACTGATCACAGGGGCAGGTAGCGGGATTGGTCGCCTCATGGCTCAGGAGTTTGCAGCTCGCGGTACTGTGCTGGTGTTGTGGGATATTAACCAGGAGGGGATGAAGGAAACGGCTAGACTAGCTAAAAATGGCGGAGCCAGCAGAGTCCACTATTACCTGTGTGACTGCAGCGACAAGAATGAGGTGTACAGGGTGGCTGACCAGGTAAAGTTCCTTTTAATCCACAAAACCGTTTGTTGGTATATCGGTGGAACATGTTTTTGTGCTGATGTTTAAATATCACAAAATGGCAGAATCAATGCTCTTTTACTATTACCAGATCTGCTGTTCACAGCGGGTTTGTACTACGTGAAAAACTTCACCTTAAGTTTCTTAAAATCCTAGTGCCATCTGAAGGCAGCAGATGGCCCCATGGTGGATACATTTAGACCAGAGAAAGCTAAAAGTACTATGAACCATAAAGTCCCAATTGAAATAGTGCTACTTAGATGGTTGTCCCAGCAGATTCTCCATCTCTGCAGAGGTTTTATGAAGCTCTGTTAGAATCAGTGTTTTCTTCACATGGTCAGCTCAGGATTTCTACAGCCACAACACCATAGGCAGCATTGCTAGGAACTGCAGTGCCTGCGGAGTCCTTACATCCAAACTGTCTGAAGACATGGAAACAAACCCAGTATATGCAACATGTATGGTTCACATTTGTATCCACATTTTCTGAAAATTGTTTAGCCTGGTAACCTTTTAGGCAAATGTTTTGTCTGCCCTTTGCTAATAAATTTTAAAAATGGATTCCATCATATATGATGCATAGTTTGCCTTGCCTCATGCAGGTGAAGCGAGAGGTTGGTGATGTCAGCATTTTGGTAAACAATGCTGGGATTGTGACCGGAAAGAAGTTCATGGATGCTCCCGATTCCCTGATTGAGAAGACAATGGAGGTCAACACGATGGCTCACTTCTGGGTCAGTCAGACAATTTTATTTCGTGTTGTGGGTCCAAATAACTTTTTTTTTTTTTTTTTTTTTTTTTTTTTTCTGAAGAGAAAATTTCTCAGCAACTGAATTTTTTTTTCTTGCAATATTGAACAAGATAATATTATTGCACAGTTCTTTTCCTTATATTGGCTCATTAGGTATTAGTCACCCATCGACCTCAGGGTTGATTGTTTGGAGGCTATCTTCTGTACTATACAAACACTATGCTGGTTTCTATCCTGTTTAATTTCATATTTATTTTCTTTCTGTCTGCTTAGACCTACAAAGCCTTCCTTCCTGCCATGATTGCCAACAACCATGGCCATCTTGTCAGCATTGCCAGTTCTGCTGGTCTCATAGGTGTCAATGGATTGGCAGGTGTGTTTTTTCTCATTATGTTAAGCTATCCTCTAATTTTAAAGCAGGGTGATGAAAACAGACATGCATTCTCCATGACACATGTAAAAGACAGAATTGAGGTCCCTGAATACTAACTTTGTGCCATTGTTTTTGGTGTGAGACGGATTCTGCAGTTTTGTCTCTAAAGGAATTAATACAAATATGAGGTGCACACAGACCTCAACAAAAATCCTAAACATTTTTATGTTGAGATATGCTCTTGCTGAGCAGCGTTCTTTTGATAAGAGCCTGTAACTGCTGTTAAGGGAATTTCTCCTGAGGCCATGAAGAAGAGCTCCATATATCTTAACCCCGGAGCAGCACAAAGTAAACAAACAAAATTGGCGTAGAATTCAGATTAGCAGTTTACTACATGTATACATAGATTTCCACTAACCAGGTTTCTTAAATGCATGTAGACATTGTTCCCAGATTATCAGAGAAAGCTGCTTTGGCACAGAGCATTTAAAAAGCATTACAAAAAACTGCTTTATGCAACTCAACCTGTTAGGCTCATGTCTAAATGAGACATTTTCCATTCAAGTTGCAATGGTAATATTCATACTAAAATGAAAACGCAATTTTTAAATGTTATAATAACCTTAAATTATATAATTTACCAAAAGAGTGTAAACATGAAGTATTGGTTGGAGCTTAGTGTTTCTGAAAATTATAGGGAAAGTCCATTGAATAATGAAGGTAGCGTATTTTTTTAAACTCCCTATTAAAAGGATCACTAATTATGCCAATGACATTAAATTTTGCCAATGACATTGCAATGTAAATTGCACCTTGGATCATCATTTTGTTAAAGTTTTTTTATTTAAATACATAGAATTGAAGTTAGCAATCTGTCATATTTTTGAAGCCAGTCCATAATATGACCTTTAAGTAAATGTTTCAATCATTGTCTTGACTTCTTGATCTGTAGAGTCTGGGAAATATCAGATTTGGCCGGCTGAAACATAGGGAGGCTATTGCTTAGGTAATTAAGATTTAGTGGTTAAATGATGACTTTTAATTACCCAGTCGTGCTGTTATGGTTCAAAAATGCATTTGAATGTTTGGATTGAAGAGGGTGTCCAATTAGGAAAACACACTTTTTAATATAAACCACTCTATCAAAGCAATGGATTATATAACATTTTTGTTCTTTTCCCTGAGAGAACATACTGTGCATAATAATAATAATAATAATAATAATAAAACCTTTTTAAAAGTATTTAGCCATCTGGGAAGTTTTCACCTTTTTAATTTACTGAACAACATTGAACTGCAGTTGCTTTATCTAGACTTTTTGGACAAATATATTACAAAAAGGTGAAAAGAACTCCCCAAAGTAACCTGAATGGAGTGAGATTTTATTTATTTATTTATATGCAGGTACCCAGTTCATTTATTAAAATTCTGCTCATGATTATCAGAGTAGGTGGATCATAAATCATGCAAACTGTAGGGAAATTTGAGTGAATAAAATGTCATATTTAAAGTACACCCAAAATGAACAAGAATGTGTCAAGTCATAATACCAGAGCCGTATTCCAATTGTCAGGGGGCAATTATATGAAAATGTAATATCCATTTCTGTGTCATTTTAACATTTTAGTTCTGTGTTTAAGGTTGATCTTCTTCATAAACTTTGTTCTAATAGTACTATGCATGGGGTAGTTAAGTATATTTCTTAACTCTAGGGTTACAGTATGTTATGAAGTCACTTACCAAGCTCTAAGCAATTTTCAGAAGATTTTTAATATTTATGCTTAACAATTTTTTTTTTCTGTTTAGAAACTGCAATTATGGCATAAGTAGAACCAGTCCAAAGAGAACCATTTCATAGGTCTTCTTTCTTTGTCTGTTGCCCTCTTACCTATATTTTGCCTTATCACCTATCAAGTCATTACTACCCCCTAACAGCTGGACTGTGATAAGCAAACGTATCACATAGGAGCTATCTAATAATCAGCCAAAACATTACCAGTTGGTGGTTTAATATTATTAATTAATAAACACTAACGTATCATTAAGGGTTAACTACCTGTCGGCACATAAAGAGGTTAAATCAACTCAATCTTCACCAACTGGGATCTTTGACCCTTTTTTTTTTTTTTTTTTTTTTTTTTTTTTTTTTTTTTTAATTATTATCACTGTACATTATTTCTCCTAATTTCATTAATCAGAATGGTTTAAAACACGGTTTATTCTGTGCAGTACTTTTACTTTTGTATTGAAATCTGCTTAGTACTTTTACTTGAGTAAAATATTTGAGGTGAAAGCCTAGTGGAGAATTTTCCTTTTGCCACTACTTGCACTTTTACTTGAGAATTGAGTTTGTGCTTCTATCACCTTTGCACTGTGTATATATTACATGGGGCTGTGTGCCCACAGACTGCTCCATTGGCCATGCTGACCTTTTTCCTCTAACATTATTAAACCCATCAGTGTTAATGTTGTGGCTGGTCACTGTACATGTGGAAGGGCGGTGCATGTTACTGGACTCTGTCCTATCTATACACAATGAACTAAACAAGATAAACAGAAGACACAATGTACTTTAGTATTGTGCCACTGTAGGGGGTTTTCAGATGAACTAAGAACATGCTGACCTTGTTGCCAAAGAAGGCTGTAATTAATCCACACCCAGCTGTACAACTATTCATAAGGCTCCACTGCAATTTATGAATTTTTGTTATGCTTGCTTTGATCTTCTTCTTGGCAGACAATGCCTGCATTGGAGGACACATTGTCCATACAGTGTATCGCCATATTTCTGTAGATGATCTTCCACGCATTCAGTTGACCAGCTAATGAGACAGAAATGCTGGTGCTGGACATTTGGGGCAATTTATATATATATATTTTTTTTACATGTTTCCCACTTGTTGAGAAATGAAGAATCTAGTAAAGTGATGTCTGGCTGTGTTTTGAATAGTTTTTGAACCACAGTGGTTGTTTATAGCACAAAAGAACAGTATAACCAGGCTCCAGAATGACACACAACCAAGCACGAGTAGAAAATACTCATATTTGGTTTTAGAAAATGACTAGTTATCCTTTTAACTTCTGTTTATTTTCTCAAAAAACATTTATATTTGAAATAGTCTTTTAATCATCCATCTTCAGATTATTTCCTAGTTTTAGCACATAAAGATCTTTACTGTATGACAAATGTAGATGAATTAATGCTTTTTACAGTTTTAGTTTGTTTTTTTATACTCTTTTCATGCCTTTTGGGAATACACGGTTTAAGAGTTTAAGTTATAATTTGTAACTTCTTGAAATGTTACTGTAATCTGGTCTCTGTTCACAAATGTTATGTTTTTACATCTTAAAACATTGTCAGAGTTGAGAGTAAAGCCATCTTTTAAGTATGACACACATAGGCAGGAGTTTTCCACCATTTACATTACATTTAAATTAAGTGGAGCCTACATCATTGTGAATTTTAGAAAATTTTGAAAATATGTTTTGCTTAAAACAATTAGCTAATTTAGTGTGCGTGTGTGTGATATCCTCTGGATAACCATCTTGTAAGGAAGTTTTACCAGCTGGTAAAAATGTTAATATCCAAGCCTTTATGGATGTCGTTTAACTTTTAGTGGAGTTGAGACCGATCGGGTTTTAATGAGCTGCTGTGCTTTGGGCATCCATTCCCCTTACATCAGGGTGTACCCTGGGCTCATACCCAATGACAGCTGGGATATGCTACAGCCACCTGTGAATGTGAACGGAATAAGGGGTTGCAGATAATCGATATATGGATGGAAGTTGTGGTTCCCAGATGGGTAGGACAGCAGAAAATGGAAAAACTAAATGACCTGGTCTCTGGTATTCCTAAAATGATGTTGTGGAGACTTCGGGATCAAACTTGCTGCTCACCAGCTTTACAATAAAATAACGTTAATGGTTAAAACAAAATCAGTCTAGTTGCTAATGCTGATGACACATTCCACTTAACCAAACTTAGTTTACCTGCCCTGAGCAGCGCAAGATTAAACATTAGCTGCTAGACTTCTTCAAAGTGTGAAATGCTGCCCATCTGCCACAATTTTTAAGTCTAGTGAGTGATTTCAGTAGACTGGTTCACAACATTCATGGAAATGGGGTCACAGTTTTCAGTTTGGCTTAATTTAGATTTAGTAAAGAGAATAAACTGGCCACTTCTAAATGTGATTTATCCTTCTAATTTCCTTTTTTCCTGTACTTTTGTACCTTTCTGTAGACTACTGTGCCAGTAAGTTTGCTGCAGTAGGTTTTGCAGAGTCTGTGGGTCTGGAGCTGCTAGCAATTGGGAAAGATGGTGTCAAAACCACCATTGTGTGCCCGTACTTCATCAACACTGGAATGTTCGATGGATGTCAAACCAAGTAGGTGTCTTCACACAATTTTCCAATTTGACAGGTTTTAATAACACATTCAGGTAGCTAACTAAAATTAAAACTGGTCATTAAAACTTATTTGCACATGTAATAAAGCTCCTGGATAGACTGTTATCTAGATGCATGCTCAGTAAAGTAATGAGAGCCAGCAAAACATTTGTCGCATTTTTAATTTGTGTTTTGGATTATTTTTCTTTTTGGCTGTCTGGCACTGGTTTGATTTTTACACTAACGTCCGACTGTTTGATCAATAAAGTGCAAACTGGGCCCCTGTTGCATCCGACGCGGGTGTTACTCAGCATAGCGGAGTTTCCCATTGACATTTAATAAGCAGACTTTTGCAGCCTTTTGTGTAAACTCAAAGCAGATCGCCCACTCTTCCATTGCCAAAGCATCCCCAGATCCGCCTCTATGCTTCATTGATGGTATTAGGCAGGCATTTATCATCACTTCATGAGTTCTGCATCTGCACAGACCACCATTGGTGCATCCTGCCCAACTAACCACATTTTTAATTTATTTTTTAATTTATAGTATCTCTCAAACAGCTGAACTAGGTCTCCTGCACAGAGTGTCTGTGCACACTGGTTTCTCACCAATTCTATTCAACAATGCATGTTCATTGATCTTGTACTTAGAGCGAGTTTGTGTTCTGCCATGATTAGTGCCTCTGTGCTGTCTTTCAGTTTAGCTTTGTCCTGCCACTGGTATCAACCTGTTTTTCTATCTTCTGATGGTACATACTTTGTAGGGATTTGTCCTTCCATGATGGTTCTTGTTTGTTCCTCTGTTACTCCTCATGCCTGCTGCCTGAGTTATCAACTAAGCATGTTATCATTTGGGGGCATCTTCCTGATTTACCTTCTTGCCCTGGGTTTATTGAGGTTTGTGAACATATTGCTATCTGGGTGTAACAATTCATACGGAAGACCATTAATGGGGTTTAGAGGTGGCAGGAAGGTGTAGCCTAGGTATACTGCTCATTACTCAGGACACTGGAGATTGACTGACTGTCATAGCTAATGGGAGGAATGAGAGTCATAGTTTATGTAACTTAGCTAGTTAATAAAGCCTTATTTGTGATGACAGCTCTGAAAGCCAGGGACTTTCAGAGGAAGAAAGTGGAGAGAAAATGAATCAAGGAAATGAAATGGAATATAAAAAGAGAGGGACTAAGAACAATGATACATACTTTTATGATGCATGAAATAGACTAGTAGAATTACAAAATTACAGAGAAACCCATTTATTATTTACTTTATTAGTAGAGACAATCCCATTTCTTTCTTTCTTCCCAGTCTATCACATTAGTGGCAAGTTTCTCATTTGCTCCTGTTGCTGTTAATGCAAACTCAAAACATCATCCATCATTTCACAATAAAATGCTACCATTGGTATAGTAAAGCTCACATTTTGCTTTAATATTATCAATAATTGTAAAACTAAAGAATTCTGTGCATTCACACCCAGATAAGATGACAAATTTAAAACTAAATTCACTAAATATAAAACTGGAACAGTATAGGTAAAGTTTCCAAACAGTCACGGATCCAGTTCTGCATAGCAACTTGTAGAATTCTTTAATTTGAATGAATATTTTCAATGTGTGGGCAGTTATCAACCATAAATAGAAAGCCATAAATAGGTGTTTTGTTTTTTTTAATCCTGGTTTTACTTTCTTGAATAAATCATGAGTTTAATACATGTATTTAATTTAGTATAAAAAAGACAAACTCCTTGTAACATAGAAAGGGTGTGTATGTCATTATGTTGCACTTGTTTAATAGATGCTTCATTGCCTCTTTGGCTAATCGGGAGGAAATTCATTCCACATTGCATCATCACAGTCACAAACATACTAAAAATAATGAATATACATACTTAGGCTAGAAACATGTTATAAGCATGCACATTATTTTTTGATAACATCAGGAAACATAATAAACATTGTAGTAATACATTTAAGGTGGAGGTTGTGTGACTAAATACCTGGCGAGATTTAGGCCCAATCAGAAGAGTTGTTCAGAGTGATAGTATTATATAGAAGTATATATCATAAGCAGTTTAATTTTTAGGGGTTTGTGGGTCGTGCATGGAGATGTGCGTGGCTTCAGTCCCAGGCATTTCATTTAAGCTGAAATGTTCTAAAAATGTATAATATATCAGACCACTAACAGTGGTCTGATATATTTCTCTCTTTCAAAACAGTATCCTGATGGTCTAAAGAAGATTCCCTGGACTTAGTGGCACATTACCCCAGGTGGAGGTGTGGTCATGTTTTATTTGTGCTTTAGAACATAATCCTAGTGAAACAATCACAATTTTATTTTACTCTCCTTACTACTGCTCCCTCTCTTGATTTAATCTCTACCCTACTTCACTGATCTTTCTCTGACTTCCTCACTGATTCAAGGACAAGGCAGCAACCTACCTGGGTTTCCTCTCTTAATATGATCCTATTTAATTCATTACTCAATGTTGGAAGTATGGCTCACCAATTTTAACTGTATTGAGACAGAAAATGCTGCTATCTGACTGTTTTCTCTTCTATGTTTATGTTGCTTTAGTTATAGCTGCAGGACTCAGGGAAAGAGGAACAGTACAGTTAAAAGTCAGGCACTGGTTTATGTGTAAATGGGTTTTTGTGAGCAATGCATCTCCTTATGAAGTTGCATGAATGCAGCTGAAATGGGGGTCATTACTTTGGAATGTATACGCCTCCTATCAGGCAACAGGAAAAAGGGGGGGCTGCTGATAGAAATAACTGTGTGAAATTCATCTGACAGCTGGCTGAGTGCAGCAATTCTGAGCTGCTCTTTGTGTACCTCTAATCTTAATTAGTCTCCAGAGTTCTAGAGAAAAACATTAATATTTATGGTTGAATGTCCCCTAGTTTCCTGTTTTTATGTTGTCTCATAGGTTCCTGCCCCTGTGACCCTAAACAAGAGGATAAGTTAGAGGATAGGTGGATGGATATGAATCTTAAAGCAGAGGCTGAATATTCGACTAAACAATTTCATTTGATTATGGAGCTGACATTTCACTTCAATTTTATAGTTCCTAAAATGTTGCACACTTATTGAACTTCATCTGTTGGCTTGTGACAAAGTTACGAGGATCACAACAATAATTAGGGGTTTTCATTAATCTTAATTTCACAAGAATCGCACAGAGATCTGGTTTACCTCTTTACTTGCTGTCTCCATGTCGTGGTGTGGTCTGGAAGTCTGACACAGTCTTGTGTTTTGTATTCCAGCTTCTGTTGAGTATTGAGCAAAAAGTTGGTGGATTGGATTGTGGATTTTTGGATTGTCATTGAGCACGTACATGTTACAATGAAATTCTTTCTCTGCATTTAACCCATCCCCCTGAGGGAAGCAGTGGGCAGCCTTGGGTGGACTAACAGGGAGCTAGCGCTGAGTGTCTCGCTCGGGGACACATTTGGTGGGTAGGCTGGGATTTGTTCCTACAGACTTATTCATCCCGTACATGCTGCTCTGTCCATTGAGCTACCAGGCTGCTATTTGTAGAAAGTTTGTGTCCCTCTTGTAGAAAAAGTCTTGTCAAAAAAAATATAACTAACTTCCCTCCCTGGTGAAATGTAAATTATGAACTTATCTTTAAGTTTGAATCCCACACAGACAACTTGGTAAACAGAAGCCACTAACCAAATTACTAAATAATGCCCTAGGTACCTGGAGTGATACCAGACTGGAAACATTGGGCCGACAGTGGCATACTGTTTCACCTACCCCTACATTCACAAACGCACACCTTTGCACCTTTTGTGTTACAACTGGGTGTCCTAAGGTTAGGTTTTAAAGGTGTTTGGAGACTTGTGTCTATTTTGATTTCCATCTCACAGCTTCATCCATCCAACAGCCCCCTGAAGCTACCAAGACACATGCTTTACATCAGCACCAAACACCTGGCCTGTCATATTCTACTTTTCATATCTGTGCAGGGATTTTTTTTTTTTTTTTTTTTTAAATAACCCCAAACCATAACAAAAACAAACAAACAAACAAAAAACTCTTACCTACCTGTGTAGAACATGGAAATCGAAATGTATAAAATATCTTTTTGTGCCATTTAATGAAAGTGTCCATATTTAGAAAACTGTGCATCCTGTTTAGATTGACAAACACAGCTGGACCTAAGATTTTTATTTTATTTTTTTTTTTTTATGTATACTGTATATATTTCCTGCAGTGTTATACTTGGTAAAGTTTAACACTGACCTATTTGCTTTATCTCCTCATATTTCGATTGAAGAGAGATTACATTATGTACACAAACATTAGATTGCATTGTTTTAGCAGTTTACATCAACTGTCAAATCATGTTTGCTGTTAAAATTACTTGGGTAGCTGTAAATGCAATGAATGAGGTAGGAAACAAATCACTAATTACCTAAAATGTAGGCAAAACTATTACAGTACAGTTTCTCATTAATGCAACAATAGCTTAGATTACTTATTTAACCAAAAGAGATTGGTTGGTTAAATAAGTCTCTAGTGAGCTTTCAGACCTGAAATACAAACATTATTTTATTTTTTTTGTTTAGGTTATAGGTTTACTCACAATGCATTATAAACGATCATGGTCTGTGTGTGTTTATATAAAACATCTCATTTGTGCCCACTTTCTCCTTTGCTTTGAGTCCCGCATCAGATAGTAACTCCCAGGCAGTGGTTCATCTTAAGACATTCCCAGTATTTTAGCAGCACCAACTCATCCAGGGAGGTTTTCGCCACCTGCACATTATTTGCTAAAACACTTTACATGTTAACCATCATAAAGGAGGTTTAATTGCAGATCTGTTTGTTGCTTTTAATGTGGGTAAATAATATTGTACGAATTTTGTAAGACCACTGTCACCATTGTAAAATTTATGAAAAAACTGCATCATATTGGAACATTTATCCCTGTCCAGACTGTACGGTTGAAGGAATTGAAAGAGTGCCATAAACTTGTAATGGTCTCACATTCAGCTAATACAATTTGTTTCTTAATCATCAGAAGTTAGAAAATGTGTCTGCATTGCATCTTCTTTCCACTTTATGCAACACTTCAGCCATTGTATTTTATTCTAAATCCATTTCTTCTTTTAACCAGATGGCCAAGACTGATGCCAATCCTAGATCCAGACTATGTAGCTAAGAAGATCATTAATGCTGTCCTCACAGACCAGGTCTACCTATTGCTGCCCAAGAGCATGTACCTCATCACTGCCTTCAAAAAGTAAGTCTTCCTTTTCGGTTTATTAAGTTTTTATATTCTACATATTAACACTGATTTTACACACATGCACTTCATGTCTGCTTGGAGAACTGCCACTGAGTAATTCTCATCTGTCAGTTCCTGTTCAGTTCATTTCATTTAGAACTTGATACAAAATTTCAAAAGCCTAGTTACCCTGCCTTATTTATTTTTAATAGAAGCTTATTGTAGGCCATGCACAGCCTAATTAAAAATGACAGCAATGTCATAATTAATATGGTTTTGCGAGAATACTATTGTATTGAATTTTTAAAAGAAACATTTTAACAAACAACAAATGAAAATGGCTAAATGTTAGTTGTGTACAGCTGTCTGTGGAGGTTTGGCTGTTGTAGATGATTATGTATTTCTTGTGTTCACTTTAGGGGTGTGGGTGGGTGTGTGTGGTCTTTGCAACGTTGGCCTTTACAATTGCAGCGTGCCAATGAATTACATTTTGCAGGTTATGGCATCCTGTTTGTATTGAAATGGGTCACAGAGGTGTGGTCATTTCCAATCTGTGTCTATCTGGGTTAAGTTTTTGTTTGTTACCAGTGCAGTTTGGCCACATTTTGTGTACCTTGTTATGTTTGTGACCAGGCCCTCATGATAAATTAAATCTGTGTTCAGTTCCGGCACCAGCTAAAAACGTGGTTTACTGGTTTATTTACTTTAAGTTTAACTCCTTTTTCTACTTATCAACTGTGTGGACTGCATGGATGATTTACAGTAATCTCTCTCTCAGATTTTCAGTATGACTTTTAAATATTACTTTCCTCATCACTCACCTTTTCATTTAACATGAATGTTTGAAAACAAGTCTTCTTCAGTCAGTTACATACGGTTTGCTTTATTTCACCAAACTAATGATTATAGAGCAATAAAATATTGGACAATTTCATGTAACAATTTTGTTATAAACTTACCAAATAATGTAATGCTAATGTAGTTGCATGTCATCAAAGTTATTAGACTTTATACTAACAGCACCTGGGGTATCTTTAGCATATTTAATGGCAATTAATCATGTGGTTATTAACCTTTTTCCACCTGTGAAACATGCTAAACATTTGTCCCATGATTTACTCTACCATTCTCCTGTACAGTAGTGGTGTGCGATACTGCAAGATTTGGTATTAATTCAATACTGGGCTAGTATTGGCGATACCAATTAGATTTTTATTTTTTTTTCCTTCTGGCTTATCTCGTAAGTTCAGGGTCACCACAGCAGATTTTCAATACTGTAGGTCGATGCATTATCAAATTGCTATATCTAAATCGATGTTTTCCTTTGGATTATTAATTAGTTAAAGCCCAGGACAGAATTTGGGCAAAGTTTATAGATAAACAGAAAACTATAATCATAAGTTTTTGTTTAGAAACGATAGAACAGTAACAAAACAATTTTTCTGCTCAGTCTCTTTGCTGCTTGTGCGTGTGTGCTGCTGGCTGAACTTGCTTGCTTGCAAGGTGCTGCTGAGTCACATAAGGGTACAACATCCAAACCCAAGAAGGGGGGAGGAGGAGCAAAGTGTTTCTGTGACAGTAGCAGCACTTGAAAGAAGTGGCACAGGCACAGACAGCCAGGTCACCTATGACGGAGAGAAACTGAAACTAAAGTATCGATCTCATTACACTGGTATCGATTATCGATACCAGTGTAAGGTTGGTATAGACGTTATCCATATTTAGATCGATAAGCTCTTACTGCACAGTTCACTTCTAATTTAATTTCAAATTTGCACTAGAATGACAAACAGCAACAACAATATAACCATTAAATCTTTTTAAACTTTTTATGTAAACATCTTTTACAGTGACATAAATTTTTGTTTCCTTATGCCTTCACTATGTCTAGAGTGCGGTAGTGCGAGCATTTCGCTCAGATATCACAGTAAAAATTAGAGCCTACAAATGTGAAAAAATGATTTGGTTGCAGCAGTTCTAAACTGAGAGCATTTTATGGGTAACTAAAGCATTTTGGACTTTATCATGCAGTCTCTGTGGTAACCTCCCCAGCATCCATCTTGGAAGTGTTTTGTGAGGAGGACCTTTTATCGACTTAAATAAAGGACTTCTTTTATCAAAACTAAAATAATGGAGAGTATTGAAAAATTACATCAACCCAGTAGATTTATTGAAATGCGGCCAAATAAAAACTTTCAAATCGATTTAAGTTTAAATTGCGATTTATCCAACAATTTTCACATTTTATTCTCAACAGCATAGAGGTGGTAGTATTAGGGTATTTCTGGTCGCTTATCCTTTTATCTACCTCTGTGACATGATTATATATCTTTTGAGAATAGAAAAATGTCTGTTTTGTTAAGCTTTTTGGCAATGTGACAGCTTTCTTTTTATACATTGCAGATGCATCAGTGTAGCAACACACACATAGGAGATTGAAGGTTATACAAAACTTTAACTATGTGGAAAGTTAAACAAAAGACTTGTTCTAAGCAAATAAACCAGCATTAGAAACATGCACTCTGTGAAAAAGTGGTTATGCTTATGAAGACATAGTGCAAACCTTTGTTTCGTTTGCTGAAAGGGTTCTGGCAACTTTGATCATTACACATTTTTAGTATATCTATTGCACAATATACATGTCAATGTTGGCTGGGTCTTTAAGCACTTTAAAAAATGCATATGAATTACAACTGGGTTATGTGGTTGTCTTTTTTTTGTTTTTTTGTTTTTTTTTTCTTCACACACAAGACTAAAATTAATACAACCAACACAAGAGTCACACAAGAATTTATTTGTCCTGTGATTTAATGAACTCTTTTCATATATACAGAAAATATAATGCAATGCAACATTTTATTTGTGGCAGTTTTCAAAAGATTTTGAAAATATTTCAATAATATTTTAATAAGTCAGAGGGTAATTGGTATCTCTGACATCCACCAATTTTATGAAGTATATTATATTGAGTACCTGTCCTCCCTTGTATAATATGTTTTTCTATATCTCCTCATTGCCTTTATCCTGTCTGTCCATTATTCTTTTTAGTGTTCTACAGTGGAAGCAGTCCTCCCTCCTTGGCTCTTACCTGGGGTTGTCAGTCAAAGACTGCCACACTAACCATAAGCTGCGCTGAAAATTGCTCTAAAAGTTTTTCTGCAGTCGCTTTGGACATCTTGTTTACATTTGTGAAAATGGTTAATGCAGTTGGCTTGTTGGGCTACAGTGATGCGTTGTCAAATATTTAAACAAGAGATGATGAATAAAGCATTGAAATATGTGTGACATACCATAGATACTCATTTTTGGTTGTAAATCCATAATTTCCTCTGACTACCTGCCACTATTTCTGCCACTTACTATAACAATATGATTGTAATCATCCAACTAATTGCTTCAAGTTTTAACCAGTATGTGGGTGGGGCAATATCACTGCATCTCTGTGATAGGACCAGTAATGTGGCAAAAGAGCTGACATGGTTTATAGGGCAGGTTTTTATGCAATGGAATCAATCATATTTTGGTGGGGGTGTTAAAGCTTACATATTCTGTCAAGTCAGTTATTGTCTGTCAAGTAGCTCTTGGTGATGTGTCATCATGTCTCTGCAGACAAGTTCAAAAGCTTGTACAGATTTGGACTGAATCCTACTGTTGAGTAAATGGTTGTTTGTCACACTGTTCGGCCACTATGACTCAAGCAAAGTCAAATAAGTTGATGTTTAAGCACTACTGTGTGCCTGATGTGTTTTATTTGTTACTTGACTCATCAAATGTGGGCAGAAAAGTGTTTAAGATAAAATAATAAAAAGAACTCTTGCCAACAATAGATGTACATGTTACCAACAGATACACCAACCATCCATCAGGTGTGCATGCTTGTCACCTTTTGGTGAAATTTGACGATTTTATGTTAAAGCCTCTCTCACCATAGTGCAACAGAAAACTAAGACGATTGACAACGGGAGTTGACATGACAAGCAAGAACTGCTACTGTACTGAATTTTTATTTTTATATTACTAATAGTGTAACAGCTAAGACTTCAAATCTAAGCACACAGAGGATTCCGTTTTGAAAGAAAAGGCACTTTTTACCCCCAATATGCATTTTGTTCACCTAGATCATATGCCAACAAGGTTCTAAAATTAGAATTTAAATTGTTTTAGGAAATTACATGTAATTCCACTCTTATATTTTTGTTTTTGTTTTTGTCACCAATTTGACAACAAAGGCACAGCATTAGAAAAAGTTGCAAAAGCCACAACACAACGGAAATGGCGCTTTTTTTGTGTCCCCCAGAACTGTTGTAGTCAACTGTCATAGCCAAGTTTCCAGGGGACACTACAAAGTGAAAGACCTTTAGATTTGTAAATGTATTTTTAGTTGCTCCTGGAGCCATATATATACATATGTGGTTGTGGCTTTGCAGCGCTTTTCTCTGGACATTTTACTGAAGTTGTAAAATCATTCCCCTTTAGCCTGTTCTTCCATTCATTTGATTACCTCATTGTTGCACAGAAGCTTCTGAATTTCTGTTGTAATTGAATTCAGGTCAAAGTTCCTTTATGCCAATAAGATGGAATAAACTGCAACCACTCCACATGAATTGCACAACTACGGGACAAAATAAAAATAACAGACTAGTCATTCATTAAAAATAAACTCTGGGCCTTAAGTCAAAGTATAATCTCTGAGGCTGACTCTGCACACAGGACGCGCTGGGCAGAGCATCATCTTACATCATATATTTAATAACCAATCAATAAGTGTATGGGACTGGGAACACTGTTGCCAGTGTCTATATGGGTAATATAATCTGTAACAAATGTTAGTAAGAGGCTGTGCTTGTGGTTATGATCTCACGGATTTTGATGTTATTTGCATTATGGTTTCTTGTGGTTATGATGATAGAAGAGAATGTTGTTTTAGTGGTGTAGTTAAGTCAATAGTTGTCATCTACAAACCAGTCAGTCAAGAGGTGTGTGTACCAAATAGTTAATGACTGGATCAGTAAATCATGGGTGGATGAAAAGTATGTGGTTAGTTTCATGGTTCTGGGAGCAAAATTGATGCACAAAGCACATCTTAAGGAAAAAAACAATGACATGATGTAAGCAAAGCCATAGTCTGCTTACTATCTACTTTGGATCTGTTGAAAGCCATGAACAAAAACACAGGCCTCAAGCTGCCTGTTATGTAGCCACAGCAGTTGCAGCCATCAAAGACAATCCGTTTTATGGAGGCACTGCATCTGTTTATGGCAGCAGGCATAAGTAGGCTCATGCTCCTATCAGGAACCCATTTTAGCTGATATAGAACAAATGACTAACAATTATCTGACACCCACAATTATGGGATTTCAACTGCTGTTTTAATGTGCAGGTGTATGTATAAACATCAAATATTATTTTATGGTGCTGGAATTATTAAACTTTGAGCTGTTGCTGGTTAGTTCTAATTCTAATAATTTCATCCCTGAATAATCGTCAAACTGATTGATAGCAGACTGAGCTGCTATAAAAAAGATGTACTGAGTGTAGATAGAGAACAGATTCATAAGAGATTGGATTATCATTACCTACAGCAAATATGTATTCAGTTAAAAGTTTACTGTGCTGGTTTTACCCATCAGAAGTGGCCATTGTTAGTACAGTGGTAGCACTTAAATGGGTCTGATCTTTCTGTGTTTTTTTGGCATGATGGTGTGGTGCCTGATCATGACCCAAGCACATTGTATTTAGGATCTTAAGCTGAGCCTGATGCAGTCAAGACCATGCAATGTTTTATGTACCACATACAGTTAACAAGAATGCAATCTAACCACTATAAGACTCACCATTTTAGTGTTTTAATACCATTTAAGTTTGTCTGTTTTTTTTTATTGTTGTGGGAAAAAAATTTTTTTACATATCCTATCCGACGTGACCGAACCCGCCCTGATCTCAAATAGGATGTTTAAATTTCTGTTCAAACCTGACCAGAACCCTTGGGTACCAACGGGTACTGTTAGACTTCTGACCAATTCTGTTTCTGTTTTATGTCTTATTCCCTCAAACTAGAATTTCAGATCAGGATTAATTGATTAAACGGAATTAATTTCTAAAACAATAATTTCCTTTCTGTTACTAACATGGTACAACATGTACGCATTTGAGGCTCATTCAAGAATCTACTGTACAGAAAGATTACATGTCAGAGGTAGTGATAAAATGTAAAGCTGCGCTTCCACATTTCCTCTGCATTCTGCAGAATTAAAAAAATAATTCCATCCTGGGACCTGATGCCTTTAAATGCCATTTTTACAGAGTGCTAACTGGTATTGTATCAGCAACTACTAAACAACCATATTTATATGTGAAAAAAATATTGGAATACTAGGTCCAGGTCCAACTTTACTATTTGAATGGTCTTTTTTTTTTTTTTTTTTTTTTTTTTTTTAACAGCTGTCCCCATTTAGATTAAAATTTACATTCAAAAAAGAAGAACTCTACCCATTAATATTCAAGTGTTTTGTTTTGTTTTAAAGATGTATATTTGCACTGTTTATTTGTTATGAAATGCATTGCAGAGTTGAAAATACATTTTCCAACTATTTTCAAATAACCTATATCTTATCACATCTAAAAACATGATCATTCATTGTGGTCAGGCGTCCTTGTTGTAAAGAATCCCACAGCTCCTACTACACAAGTCCAACCCATCTGATCTTTATAACCTAAACTTGTCAGAGTGCTCAAAGTGCAGACATTACAATTTAATGAATGCTCTAAGCTTTTAGACCTGCAGAACTCCATTGGGTATTTGTGTGAGGTCCAGATGTCTTTGTGGAGAGTCATCAGTTTCTACTGGTCCCCTGTCACTCAGCTAGTGCACCACTTTGAACTAAGGCCTTCTGATTGCTTGAAGAGTGGTCACATCTCAGATTTCTGGAGTATCTCAGGGACAGTGATTGATCAGTGATTGTTACTCTCTGCGCAGTGTCTTTTCGATTCTTTTCATTTCCTCTGATCATTTTTCCGTCTCATCTCTTTGGCACTTTTGCAGATTGTCATTTCTCGTCTCTCGCTCTTTTCTCTCCATATCTGGTCTTTAGGCCACAAAATTTCTCAGATGTATTACTTGCTTGAAAACTGATGTTTTTAGAGATAGGACACCCAACAGTGACATACGTTACCTTTTAAAAATACTCTCTCGTAGCTTATTTCAACCCAAGCAAACTGATAAGCTGTTTTTCTAAACCTTTACAAAATTCTGGGGTCCACAACTCATATTTGGCAATAAAACATCACATAATTTTATTTTTTTTTTAACACATATTTTTGCATTTTGTATGTCTGTATGCATTTTTTTTCCCCATTGTAATCTCTTACCGGTGTGGGTATCAGCGGCAGCTTTGTGCGAGCGCGATTTGTTTCATTTGCAATCTGGACGTGGCGGAGGGCTGAAGAGCTCCTACTCTGACTGCAGCTGGGAGGGGCTGCACTAGTGGTGTCTGAATACTCGCTAAATGTAGTGACGAAGTTGCTAAGTTGGCAACACTGATCACCACTGGCTCTTCAAGCTTGTAAATAATCATTTTGTCTAAAAGGGGGGGGACAAATTCGTTGGATATACATGAAAGTTGGTTTGCCGAGTGACCACTCAAATTTAACTAATCATGTTTTTAAATTTATGTGGAATTCATTAACCCTTTGGCGAGCTACTTTGACGTGGTGGAGAATCCTAATTTAGGTGTTTCAAGCCCAAGTTACCTTTTCACCGGTACATTTTGTCAAATACAGTCCTACAAAAATTTATTTATGAAGGTGATTAACTACTGGACAGGTCACCAGTCTATGTTTAATAACTTTACATGTAAATCCATTATTAGTCAGCTGGTTTAAAACATATTGAAGAAAAAGACTACCTGTCCAGGGTGTACCCTGTCTTTCATCCAATGACAGCTGGGATTGGTTGCAGCCCACATCCTTTACCTGTACATCACCGCCAACAATGGCACCACCTGAGTGAACTCACTGTAAACATCCGTCACAATGTTTTTCCACTTATTTCATCTCATATAAAAAAATAAATGATGGCATTTTTGGTAAATTTCCCATCACTTGACCCAAATAAAAAAAACACAATAATTTTCAAGTGATATTGGTAATAAAAATGTTTCTGATAACCATGCCTCTGATAGCTAAAACTCCAAAGTGCTTCAGTTGAGTTGTTTTTCTCCTTTAATTACATTTGATAACAGCATTCTTTTTCCCTTATTTTTTTCACTGCTCCATTTGTCTGAAGACAGAGCCATTATTCTCTATTAGAAAGCTTTTTCGTCTACAAAACACAACTCTCACAAATGACAAGTGCCTTGCCTGTCACCTCTGTTCATTTTACATAAAAGCCATTGTATTCAAGTCTTTTAATAACGTGTTATGTTGTATTATCCAGCCTTGTCTCTGCTCCTTCTTTGTTGTTAGCAGCTTTTGGATGACAGTCCTCTGACTAACATGGGCTGCTTCAGCAAGAGATGTGAGAAGGGCATCATTGGATCTCCAACAAATTACTTAACAAAGCCTTTTTCTCTACATTAGCACAAACAAGTTGTTCCATTAGAAGCTGTTTAAGAAATGTGTCCTTTTTGTTGACACTAACCAAGGCTTCAGCCCCATTTATGCTTTTCTAGTTTTAAAGGCTACTACAGCAATCTGATATTGAACTTTCATAAAGATGGGAGTCCGCCAAATTTATTAAGACAGTCGATATCTTTTAAAATGGCACAATAGAAAGGCCTGAATACTTTCAAAAGCCACTAAATATGTGTTTCCTATAGAGTTGTGAGGTGAGAGAGTGTGCTAGAAACTGGTTGTAATGTTGTAATTTCTACTAATGATATTAGTGTTTAAAGTGTCTCTGGTCAAGACACTGAACCCCCAACAGCCCACTCCCATAACCAGCTGTGTAGTGCCTGTAGAAATTGGGGAGGGTTGTGTCAGGAAGGGCATCCTGCGTAAAAACTGCCAAATCAACATGGGGACAATGATCCGCTGTGGCGACCCTGAACTCACGGAATAAGCAGAAAGGACAAAAAAAACAAACGTGCATCTAATCCCTGAAGTGCTCCAATAAGCAAGCACTAGGTCAAGGTGGAGAGGAGAAACTCCCTTTGAAAGAAGAAAACTGACAGAACCTTTTAGCTTCTTCAATAATAAGAATGTTAGAATAAAAATAAATTTTCACAACCGGAATAAAATCAACATTATGATATTGTATACAATGATATTGTTTTGTTTGTGTTGTGTTGGTAAATTAGTTGTGGAGAGTATTTCTGCAAATATTTGGTGCCATAAAACCAACAGACTCAAGGAGTGTTTAATTTATCTGTAGCAGCCTCTGCCCCTCCTCTCTATACATCATTGTAACACAGGAATCATAATGCCAAAATTGATGCATTTAGCATCAGTCTCTTTTTTTCAAGTTTGAAAGGTATTTAGGCATATAATTCCTTTGAAATATTTAACAACTAATGTGGCCAGATAGCATCAATTTGCAAAGGCTGTAGCTCTGTCTACTGCTCCAGCACACAACAGCAAGCAGTATCACACTGGGTACCACATCCTCAGCATGCTTCAACAGATGTTTAAGGACCTGAGCCTCCTGAGAAAATAGAGGTGGCTCTAGCCCTTCTTGTAGAAGGCTTCAGTGTTCTTACCCCTGTCCAATTTATTGTCAAAAAAACACTATAAACACACAAAAAAGTTTCAGACTGTGACCCTGAATAGAAACTGGAGCCACTAGTGCCTTGGCCCTCCTCAGATCCACAATCAGTTTCTGTGTCTTTGCCACATTAAGCTGCAGATGGTTCACAACATGTGAAAAAATTATCCACATAAAGTTGTCCCTATTGTGGATATTGGGCAGATGTATTTATAGCTCAAGTCACAAACTAGATCAGCCTTAATCCTTCTTCACTTGCTTCTGAAGTTGCTTTTAAAGACCAGCTAATTAACTAAACGAACCTAAAATATTTAAGACATAAGGTCTTAATTTAGAGATTCTAATTTCAATTCAGCTGAACAGTATAACAGTACAACAACAAAAATCAGATCAAGACAACTTCCATTGTGAGGTCGAGACCTTGCATTGTTATAGACAACCAAACAAATCCCCCTTGAGGCAAGAGTGTGGAGAAAAACACTGTTTTTAAAGGAAGACAGAATCAGGTGGTGAGTGACCAGCTAATATCTTTTTTTGTGTCTTTCCACAGCATCCTGCCCATGAAGCAGGGCATCCTGCTTGGCCAGTACCTGGGAGCTTTCAGCCTTATGGACAAGTTCAAGGGACGTGCCTTAAAACAGGAGTGAGGGAGGATGAAAGAAGTAAAGGATTTTATTCTTTTCAATTCTGTTTTAATGTTTATTTCCCTAATGGATTAGTGTCATTTTACGAAGTAGTGGCAGAGATTGGATTGAATACAACTGACATATTTAGAATTATAGTGTTATAGTGTCTCTATATCGTACACTATACCGTACGATCTGTTTTTAAAGCATTAATATCACTAATGTGCTTGTTTTTAAATATTCATGAGTGAAGTGCAATCTTATTCATTTGACTTTGTAACTGAAAAGAAAATGCAAGGACCACTTCTAATGGGTTATGTGACTTTTAAAAGTATGATGTATGTTTTCATAGAGGCCTCTTCAATTTGACCACCCAGTGTAATGGACTGGAATATTATTTAAGAGTTACAAAGAGGGAAATGGGGACATAAAAGACCACATAACTGGTCTGCTTTTAGGAGAGTCATAGCTCACATTCTTCTGATATGCAAAATACTCTCTTTTTATCATATGATAAAATAACAGTGAGCCTACTGATGTTGTGAACGTTATGAACTCAAAGATTGAAAAAGTCCTAGGCCTATGTTTACTGGGAGTCTTGAAATAGGCAATCACTCTTAACTGAACAAAGATTCTTATTGATGCAATTTCAGTCCTAGGAGTAAGAGCCATTTACCAACATTTTTAACTCGAGAAACCGTTCCTATGTCCACCGATATGTAGGAGAGGTTTAGGCTATCGTACCAACAATTTCAGCCACAACAACCAAACCTAGAGGAACGCAGAAAGTGGTTATGTTTGATACATACAGGCCCAGGTTAAAATCAAATGCTAAAAAGTCATTAATTAATAAAATGAATTAGTTATCATTACATACACAGAAGGTACATACCAGTAAAACATAACCACAAATTATGTGTTTTTTGACTGCATATAGAAAATTAAAATGCTGAGGCTCGTCTGTTATTTCATACTGACATTGATATAAAAGTATACACTGACATTGATATAAAAGTATACGCTGACATTACATGATATTTCCATGATGTATTAACACTGTCAATAATGTTTCCTTAATCATCATATATGCTGGGTTTTAGGGCACATGATTCAGATTTGAATCTGGTTCATTGTTTTACGTTCAGTGTCATTTCATAAAAACCAAGTGCTGAGACCAAATGCTCATAACTCAGGAATGTTAACCCTGCTGAAAGGGTTTCTCAAATATCTGATACCTCACTTTGTAAAGTTTGGTAGCTGGTGGTCCACACCCTTCAAACTGTGTTCAGACTGAACATGAAGGAATCTTCAACTTGTTTGTTTTCCACAAAAAGCAATTGTAGAGATTTTTAAGACATTAGATGCAATTAGCGAGCACTGTACTAGTTGGCTGTAGATTTATAGGATGTGAGTGGAGACCCCTCTACTTATCTGTTCCTTTATGTATGTTCATGATTTTGAGTAAGAACCAGAATTTGCTTCAGATCAAAAAAATTATTATTTTTTTTAGTAAGAAGCATTCATATTTTTTAGCAAGCTAAACATCAGCTACATAGAGTACAGGAACCGTTATCTCCTACATTCTTCAGTTTAAAATTGTTTATGGTTTAATACCTTTAAAACTGTGATGTCTGCTTTGTGATCATGGTCTTGATATGGATAGATATAGATCATTGTGTCAGGAAAGCCATAAATAGCTTGTATATTACAGTAGATTCTGCTATGTGAGAAAGGTGCTTGTTTCCTGTAGATGAAGTCAGGAATGACTTGAAGCTATATGTATTTTTTGAAGTATTGGTCAAATACGTTGCACTCACAATATGCTTGTGTCCACATAGATTTCAATGGTCCTATTACATATATCTGGGTAAATATCTATCACCGTATCTTTCAATTATACAATGTGTCATTGTTAATGCATCTTATGTAACTGTAACTGATTACCAATCTATGTGCCTATTTAATTTTAGGAATGTGTTTTCATATTTAACAAAGATTCTGTAAAATGTATCTTAATTATTGATTCATCTGTACTGAAGGATTGTAGATCAGACTTTACACCTGTTCATCATATCATACATACTGCTGAAAATAAATGCTAGAAATTAGCTGAAAGTGTCAGGAATACAGATATTGTATCTTATGATGAATATGATGAAGTGCATGTTTCTGGTTTCTTTTGCTAACTGACCTTGTTCACTGTATGGAAAAATGTCATTTCTGATCATTACATTTTACCATTTCATATTTTGTTTCTGTGTTTTGAGCCTCTGGCTTAGCATTCTGACTGCAGTAAGTTACCTTACAATTCTGTAAATCATATATTTTGACTAGATAACAGTTCCATCACACTGTCACTGTGTAAACCCTTGTATGGTTATAATAAATGACGTGGTTAAAAATTGTTTAATGCCATCATCTTACCACTGCTAAATCTACATCTATACAGTCATCTCTGTCTATATACATATGTACCATTAGTTTTATATGATCATTTATTTTCTTTGTTTAGCTTTGTGCAACAGCACAACTAAAGCCCCAACCCATGCACGAGCTTCAAGTGCCTCACATTGCACCTAAACAGTCACGCTGCATCTGCTGATAACTATTCGTCTTAGAGATTTATTAATCCACATGGCCTCAAACACAAACATGTGATACGTGTTAGGTAACCTTTCATATCAGTATCTAACTCAAAGGGTTTGTCTTTCTCTGGGTGTTTGGCTCATTTAGAAGGTAAAATCTCTGCACTGCTGTCGTGCTGTAGCTGCTTCGTGCTCACACGTCTGCACCTCTTCCCAATTAGAAAGACACATAATGTAGCTAAAGCTACGCTCTCATATTTTCATTGCTTGTACTTGTCCTTGTCCCACTAAAGACAAAAACCAATAATATATTTTTAAACCCTGATATGTAGGTGCAATATTTGAACTTTACCACTAGACAAAATAAGCAACATCTGGCATGAAGGCCACAAGCGGAAACATGGTTATCTAATAATAAATGATTTTGTTATTTTCCAAATGTTGCTGGAAATGTGATCCTTTCAGTTTGCTTTTCCTTAACTACTGTATGCACCTCGACAGTAGTTGTGCCATAAGCTCCTCTTTTGTGAACTTTACCACTTTATCCGCACTATGTGCGGATAAAGTGGTTTAATGCTCGACTTTCACTAACGGTGACTGTGACCCTTTTTTATGTATTACTGCACGTTTTGCCATAATTACCGGAATATTATCGTTTAGTACATTTACTTTTGTACTTCAAGTAAAATAATGAGTTAATGGGGCTACTGAAATAGCCTAAGGTGATTAATATGTGCAGGTCTTTGTGTATTAAACTGCAAAGGAATAATAATTAAGCTTTAATAGACTACAGCCTTCTTAGTTCAGATCTTTGAAAGGGGCCTAACATTTCCCTGCAGCTGTTGTTGTGCAAACACTAGATCACGACAAAAACTCCTTTCCAGCCCGTAGATAAGTACAGATTCAGAACGGATAAAACACTTTATTCAGGAATCATAAAGCTTTTACAGATAAATAGAACATTTGGGATATTGGTTAAAAAAAAGACACATTAACTTGATTCTGGATACAGACCAATTAAGCCAAACATTTATTACAGTCCTGGAAAAATGTGTAGAATTTTTCTTTTTCTCCTTTTTTATGTATGTAATAATAAACTATTGCAGATATAAAAGAAAAAACACCATACTGGAGGCAAAAAGGATCCCAAATCTACAATGATTGCTGGTTGCAGCTGGACTTAACATCCCCAGTCCTGATTACTAGCAGACCAGCTGAATCAAAGCATCACTTAAAGATGTTATTTTCAAAAGCGTGAAGTTAAAAAAAAAAAAAAAAGGTCTCATCAGTTGCACACTACGGTAAAATCAAAAGAACTCCAGAAGAGATCAGGAAACAGGTGATTGAACTCCATCAGTGTGGAAGGGGTTACAAATGCATTTCAAAGACTCTGGGACTCTACAGATCCACAATGAGAAACACTGTTACAGATGAAGAAGGCTTGGAACAATACGCGAACCTTGCCAGAAGCAGCCAACCTTCCAAAATGAGTCCGGAAGCACAGTGAGGGCTCATTCAGAAAGTCATAAAAGTTTCAAAAAGTAAACAGCTGAGAACCTTCAGACCTCTCTAAAGTTGACTTATAATGCTCCCACCACCTCAATGATACTAGGTTGAAATGGCATCATGGGAGAATGGTGAGGTGAAAATCAGAAAGGGAGTCCTGCCACCGCACACCTACTGTAGATGATCCTCAAACTCTTTAAGGGGGATCCTCTGTGGACTGATTAGATTCTGTGGTCCTGTTGGTGTAAACTAACCACGGAACTCCACAAAAAGAAGACTATACATCGCCTACATTCAATCACGGTAGTGTGGTGATGTGGGGATGACTTCCTGTAGCTACACTGGTCCAAAGAAATACTGCCCACGCATCATACAGATGTCTTTTAAGTATTTATTTTCCGCTCTCTCTCTCTCTCTCTCTCTCTCTCTCTTCATTTGACACCGTGAAAACTACAAGAAATAAAAGAACATACAACTTTGAAATGAATACATGTTTTCCAGTCAAAATCTCTCAGGCTAGTGTTCGTACAAAAGCACATCAACATGAATACAGCACTGTTACCGTGTGCGCCTCTTGAACCAAGTGCAGAATAGTTCTTTTGGGGCCTCGTGTCTTTCCTCAGTATGCACGTTAGCTTGACCCATGATGCCACCGTGATGCCCCTCACCAACTCTAGTCACATGACCCGTCCATCAAAATAAAAGCTTTTACAAGCCCATTCAACTTTGACCAAACATTTTGTATTTCACAAAAATGTATTTACAAATAAATTTTAACAGTTGTATGTAATAAAATAATTCTGAACTTATAACAGAAACATAATAATAAACATGTCATTCAGACAGTTACACTTCCTGCCTCACAGCCTAGGAGACTTGTCATGATAGAGGGAAACATGGATTGTGCTGTCTACCAGAGAATCCTAAAGGAGAACATCAGCTCAGTGTTGCAGTTGAAGCTCAGCTGCAGCTATGGAGTATGGTTACTGAGCAGGATAATGACCCCAAGCTTATAGTTGACCTCAGACTAATTCAAAAGGAATCAAATTAAAGTTTTGGAGTTTAGATCTAAACTAGCCATTGATGTTCGGGGGGTGATTACTTTTTCACACTGTTGATTTAGGTATTGGATCATTCTGTATCATTGTATTCTCATCTTTTTGCTTCAATAAATACAATGATCATTTCAAACTTGTATTTTGTGTTTGCTCGCGTTGCCGTTGTTTTACGTTAGTTTCAGCTTGAAGCTCTGAGACAGTTCAGCTACAGTGTACTTTCACACTGCCAACAGTCTGATTTGGGAGAGATTCAAGTAAGGTTTGATTTCATATTTGGACTGTATTTAAGGTAAATTAAAGGCTCTGTCCAGGTACCCACACATGCCATGCTGAAAACCTACAGTGGGTAAAGAAAAAAATCACCTTTTCGAAATACTCACATTTTGTTGGTTCACAGCCTGAGATGAAAAAACATGAAAACAACTTTTTTTTTTCAGCTTGATTTACTCAATGCAGGTTGCGACGTACAAATGAAAGAAAACATAAATGGCTCTGAAAAATACTGCACAACCTCAGTTAAATTGGATGGCGGCTGCTGGTGGACTGCAGTCTTCAGGTCTTTCTACAGATTTTCAGTCGGGTTCAAGTCTGCACAAAAAGTTCAATTTTGCTTCCAGATGTTCTTTGGCGTAGCTCAAATGAGACATCAATGTTTTCACTGGCCTCTCTAACCAGAGTCCTCCTTGCTCTGCCATCCAGTTTGAAGCGAACCAGGCAGAGTCCTGGTTGTGAAAAACATCGGGCTCTTCTTAATTAGACTGCGCCTCATGTACACTTCAATTCAGAGCTCACTGTATCCCATCCCAGCAGTGTGCCTAGCTGACTTCAGGACCAACAGCTCTAATCACACATGAAGAAGCTGATAGCAGCATGGATGGTTAATACTCGAACAATATGATTCTTCAAAGTGACATTCAGATTGATCTTAAATATAGTCTTATTTTCTCATCTGCTTAGACAATTGCAGATGGGTCCACTCTGAAGTGACATTTCAAACCCAGTGAACACACAGACTGAAAAAGAAGCTCACTGCCCAAAATGACAATTTAAATAGTGTACTGCTGTAGCAAAAGTCTCAAACACTAACAAAACATTAAAAATATGAAACAAAAGCAAATTTTTCATCAAACAAAACAACTTGTGGTCAAACATGTACACTCTTTAAATCAGTCGCCACACGGTAGCCAACAAAATACAAAATAAATCTATCAATCTAAATTCAATATCCCACGGTGGTTTTACTAGTGAGAACAAACCCTGCTGCTCTCTGCACCTGCACTTTTTGAGATGACCTGTTAAAATACTGTAAAAAGGACACTTCCTAGGAAGGTTTTCTTGATTCGTTCCTGTGTGCAGGTCTTTCCGCATCTAACCGTCGTTGGCATGCAGGACGTACAGTCAGCACCAGACTCGACCCATTCAGACACTCAGTACAGCATTTCTACCGTATTCTTCTTTCATTTAAAAAAACCCTGCAAAAGCTAAAATCTGATTTTCTGGTTTTCTTTACTGCATTAGAGTTCACTCTTTTTCTTTAAGGTTCAAACACAAAAAAGCTGAACACTTTAAATACTAGAGCGAAAATACAAAAAAACCCCAAATGAAACTGATGGAAATATTCCAAAAAATTAAACTGAAGACATGAAATACTGAATTTTACATTCAGTCTGTTTGCTTCTGTCCATTAGTCCTCGGGTTTTCATCAACATCAAACTGACTGTTTTTCTTCTGCTTTGATCCAGACTTGCTGTTTTATAGATGGATATGGACTGAACCCTGATTGGAGAAGGTTTGCAAACATTTACCTTAGGGATTCATCATTTTGCAAGTTATTTCTGTCAACTTCAATGACTTCAATGATCGTTTTGGGTCATTGAATGACATGTCTGTTAACCGTTTTTAAAAAGGATGTAAAATCCATGTGAAACCAACAGAAAAGTGTTAGCACATTCACAAGAGAAGACTTCTGCTGTGCTAAAATGGTGATGATGAAAATCAAGTGGATCCCAGTTTCAGAAAAACACCTTGGCAATTGAGAAAAACTGTAGCTCCAGTGCTCCTTCACATTTCTACTGGCTGTGACTGTAATGATCCACCAAACAATGTAATTATATAAAAATTTAACAGCAAAGCTTTGCCTTCATATAGTCCCATATCTGTGTGTGCTACTGTACAGTCCACATGTGTCACAGTGAGCCTCTTCAGTCTGACTAAAGATGCTACTACAAGATTTGTTATAAGAACCGACTCGTAATCAATACATCCCCTGTACAGACAAATGTAAATTAATGTGCCTCATGGATAATTGACAAGCTAATAATAAGGCAGAGCAAATGTGAACCTGAAAACACAAGTTGAAATACATACGTAAGAAAATACACAAGGAAAGCAGTACCACAAAGTAAAATGATTCTGATGGAGCAGCTGATGGAGACAGGAACAAGCAATGGCTTCAACGTGTGCAGCGTGTACCTGCGGTGCTTTTAATTGGCCCAGTTCATGTAATGCAGTTACGAGTGACAGATGGGCAGCTGATCAATTACACTTGGTCGTGCTGTCGTGTCAGTGTCTGCCGCGACGAACGTGAGGAGCAGTGACAGTTTGAGAAGAGGCAGAAGCACAGCAGCAGCTGGGCCCCGCTGAGGAAACGCACCAAGCACAAACGAGAGCACGTTCACCGAGTTACTGAGCTGTTCCCACACACAGCTGCACATGATCTGTGATTGAAATGTTACACAACATCATTTTGACAGCCATTGTGTTTTGTCATTATGCCTGCATGGCTACTGCTAACATGACTATACTGTAAATATAACAGCAATCTAGGAGTGAAAGCCTGATACATTCCTCTTCCCTCGCTCCTGTTTCTGTGTGTGTGTGTGATGTTCTAAATGTTTAAAGGAGCATAAATGTTAGCACAATACAACTGTGCAATAAATATGATTTTGTTCAAATAACTAAATCTTCAGTTAAACAATTTAGCCTTAAATATAGAAAGTTGTTTGTCATAGAATCTGCCATAATGTGATACAGTTCATTCATTTACTCCATTTTCAGAGTATCTGTCGCAGACAGTAAAATACTCTTAAGCCGTCATCTAGTTGATGCACCATTGTGTAACATGACATCACAGCCAGAATTGGTCATAAACATGACACGTCTAAGTCGTTGGCGGCTGTTATTTCTGTCCATAGACATCACTACAGCCATGCTTTTCAATGACAAAGTGCTGAGGTCATATTTCACATTAATATAAAACTTATATTCCAGTGACATTGCCTAAATACATCCTAACAAACCAGTGTGACGGTAAGTGTGTTTCATCTGGCTAGTTTCCTATCTCTCCAGTATAAATAATCTGTCATTGACCACGCAGGGACCAAAGTAGAGAACGTATGTGACACACTGGCTCATGCAGAGAAGAAAGGAAACGATTAAATACGTGATAATATGCCTCGGTAGTATGTGGCTTCGGTGCTGAAGGGTCCAAGACTGTGATCCCTGCTGACTCAGGAGAGGAAGAGGATGCTGGAAATTCCCAGCTGCACTGCTACTGCCATCCTGTGGATAACAGTAGGTAAAAGTTGTTTCTTGGTGTTTTCTGACAGTTCTTACCCCCCTTTCTTTATTTAGGTCAAGCCCACCTGTCTCGGTTAATGCCGTCTTTAGCAAATGACAAAAACTGTCTAGAATGTGATTAAAGAAAACCCTCTCTCCTGTAACTTCACACTGTTTGGGGTCAGCACTGTGTGTCGATGGGGATTTTTGCTTTAGAAACGGCTTTTGTGACGGAGCATCACAGCTGTTTTAAATGGTCTGCGCTTATATAGCACTTTTTCACATATTGCTGGGGATCGAACCAATAACTGTGGGATTGGTGGACGACCGGTCTACCTGCTGCACCACGGTCAGCCCATTTTACATTTTCGGTTATTAGTAAGAGCTTTTCTCAGATTCTTTGTCCTGGACTGCATACTTTTGGGTGTCCTGGGTTTTGGGTTCCAAGCAGAACAGACAAAACTATCACAGAACCGACTGAACAGGGGAACAAGAAAGAAGAAAAGGGGCCTTCTGTGGCTGGATGAGGAATGAAAGGTTTAAGAATAAAGTGGCGTCACTGTTCCAGCACCAGAGTTGATCCTGAGTTTTGGATCCAGTGTTTCCTCAATGATTGTGAGATTAAAACATCTAGAACTAGTATATGTGTGACTGGAACAGATTGTTTAAATAAGAGTCACTAATCTATTGCACAAAAATGACATATTGCCCATTTTTGAATAATGAATGAATATGGATGTTAACTGCAACAACAGAGTGATGAATGCTGGTCTCCAAAGAAAAGAAGGCCTGAGCGGACTAAAATATATTGTACTGCAGATTGTATCGTAGTAAAGTTAAACTTTAAGGCGAAGAGTGATGAATGGGAAAATGAACTTTCAGATTCAGCCAGCATTTTGGGAGGATGACATCCAGGAGACATGTGTGGGGGACACTGTTCTCCTGGATGCTCTGTTACCTTCAAGTCTTCACGGTAGCAACATCCAGCCATCCAGGAATGTCAGCACGTGGTGTTTGATGCCAACTGAGGGGGAGTGGTTAGTGCTGCTGCCTCACAGCTAGGAAGTCGCGTGTTGGCCTTCCTTCCAGAGTACACGGGTTTCTTCCGTGTACTCTGGTTTCCTCCCACAGTCCAAACAAATGAATGTTACATTAATTGGTGACTCTAAATTTGCTCATAGGTGTGAATGTGAGGTTGTCTCTCTGTGTTGGCCCTCGCTCTCACTCTGTGACAGCTGGGATAAGCTCCAGACCATGAAGGTCTTTGAGAGACTCCTCCTGTCCAAACTAAAAACTCTAAAAACCTGTTAGACCCTATGCAGTTTGCATAGGGTCTCCACAGCCCCTCTCCAATGTGTGTGTGCCCAAGCCCCCCCGTGGATCACCAACTATCTGACAGACTGTTCACTGCACCCACTGTTACATTTCCCTCACTAATCCCTGTACTGTCACTTTTGATATTTTACCAAATACTCCACATTCTGCTTATACAGTGTTTTTGCCCAAAGCACATTCATACACTCACACAGTGATGACAGCAGCTGCCATGATGGGTGATGTCTGACCCATCAGGAGCAACTTTGTGGTTTAGTGTCTCACCCAAGGACAGTTTGTCATGTGGACTGGAGAAAGCAGAGATCACAATTTTGGTGAATGACTTCATTAACTCCTGAGCCACAGTCAGTCACATTCTCCTACTGTAAATAGTATCTTATTTCCTAAGTACATTACATAACCTGTTTTATCTGTTGCCTTCAGGAATTTACTTTGGGATAAGAAAGTGAGTCAAGCTGCTGCGTAACGTCCACTAGGCGGCAGGAACAGCATCACTGACCGTCAGACAGAGGTGTAAAATCTTCATGGAGCTTTAATCTGTTTTAATCAATATTTTCGATCAACAAGGACACATCTCTTTTGGACTGATTGTCCGCAGAAAAATGTTCCTCTTGGAGAGACGTTTTATCCCGAATGCTTCTAATTCTATTTTCTCTGACGCTGCAACTGTTAACCATTTAGAAATAGAATTTACTGAAGTTCATAATTGGAATAATACATTGCTGGTTTAAACTATTATCCTGTTTATGCCATTAAATTAAAATATGCTTCATGTCTTCAGACGTTTGTGAGGACACGGATCAGGTTTGTTGAGTAAGTTTGATTAATGTGTTAGTGGCTCAATAGATTCACTTAGAGATAGTTTGGATCATTGTTATTATTAATATTGCTATGTAAAATATTAAACCATGAGACCTGCAGTAGCTTGAGAAGTAAGATGCAGTACAACTCTGACGCGCTGTGCGCGCGTGTGTGTGTGTGCGCGTGCAAGCCTATAGGAGTGGGTCTGACGTTTGAGCAGAAGAGGGGGAAGGCGGAGCGGAGCTCAGGATATTACTACAAACTACTCCACAGGCAGCTGCTCCTCCATTGAGCCTTTCAGCGCCATGGCACCGCACCGCAACACCCGCAGCAACTCGGCCGCCGTTCAGAGCGAGGCTGCAGCAGGGAGTCCCTGCTACGGTGAGTACGGACAAGACTCGCTGCATCTCACAGCACAAAGCGGTGTCATTAAACTAGAAACAGCTGTGTCTTCAAAACTTAACACCAGGGACAGAGGCTGGTTGCAGCGACCTTCTTCCCTGATACTGTCCCTGCTCCTCTGCTGTGTTGAGGAGCACATTTGTTATGACATGCAAAGATAATGACAGCGCGCGCGCGCGTGTGTGTGTGGATACCTTTTCTCACTGACTGCAGTATTTAGTACTTTACTTTTGTATGAATTGGTGGATTTTACAGTCAAACATGTCCAACCATGGACACACGCTGCTAGGAAATTACGTCCATTGGTTCAGCAGTACTTTCTCACTGTTTATTAAAAATAAAAATATTAAAATAAAATCCTGTCCTGCGTTTTTGCAAACAGACTTTCTGCACTCCACACT
This sequence comes from Channa argus, assembly GCF_033026475.1. Classification (NCBI taxonomy): domain Eukaryota; kingdom Metazoa; phylum Chordata; class Actinopteri; order Anabantiformes; family Channidae; genus Channa; species Channa argus. The sequence goes on from NC_090210.1 coordinate 16,185,001, forward strand.
TTGCAAAGGCTGGTGTAATGTTTAGGTTCGGGTTAGGGTCACACTGGTTGTAGAGGATTGTGCAGGATCTGGTCTTCAGAGGAGAATATGAGACTTTTTGCTCTGAACATGGAGGACAAAGACTAGATGATGAAAGCTGCTGATGACAACGCTAACAAAGGTGTTGGTGCTCTGTCCTGAGCAGACTGTGGCTATTTTGGTGAAGGCAACAGGATAAAGATTAGCTGAGTATTGCTGCTCACTAATGCCATCAGCTGACCTCAAGTCTGTCTTTTCAAAGAATGCTGCTCACTAAGTCTGTCTTCCTACGTCCAACAGTTTGACAAAAGCAATTTAATAGATGTTAAATAATAATTAACAGAATAGGGTTTGACACATCACACAATTTGGTTTGGTAATATGTTTTTGCTTTTTCATTTATTAGTACCATAATTAGTTGTTAATTAATAATTTGAGTAAATGTTACGCAACATATTGAGCTTTATGTCATTACTTTCACTACAATACATATCGTAAAACAAAAATTTACTTATTTAGAAATATGTTCCAAAGTTGACCTCAGTGTGCAGAGATTCAGTGGAAGTGTCCTATGATTCTGCTTCTAAGCATTCAAATACATTTTTACTGTTATTTCACTTAATTCTCTTGATGAGGTTGTGAGTGCTTTCATTGCGTAGAATTTGATAATTAAGATCATTTGAGGTAGTGGTTGTGCACTGGTTGGGTTTGGAGCATAGCAGACTTTCGATAGCTGGGCAATGCAGAGTGGATTGATTTTGCCTCTTATCCTTGTGTTAGCTTAAGGTACATAGCTCTAACCAATCTTGTGTTAGGAAGAGATCATTGTCTTCACTACTAGGTGGATTAAACTCCAAAGCACCTTGTGCAGCACAATGCCAGCATTTTGACTGGCTTCACTCAGTTTGTCTGGAACAGATCTGGTTTCAAGACAAAGAAACAAACCACTACAGTGTTTTTCATCCTGACAGTCTGTCACTCAAGGTGTCTTCTCCGGAGCATTAGACAAAGTTGTGCAGACAAACTGTCATTTTCTTTGTTTAACACATATTTGTGATCATTTGAATAATATTGTGGAATTAGCTTCCAAGCTAAATGGCAGCCCTGGTTAGTATTTCTTTAAGATGAAATTTGAATGTTTCCTGTTTTCATATGCTATTTTTGACCTTTTGACATTCAAGGTAATTTTACGTTTCTCCATTATCTATTATTTAATCTATTGTGTCAGATTTCTCAGTGTATTACTGCTGATAATGTGTGCAAATGTTTGTGTGTAATTGTGGTGACTTTAAAATGTTTCGCGCATCATGTCCCACACACCTCATCTCATCTTCTCTGAGTTCTGAACACCTCAAGTTAAAAGCAGCTGAGCTTGTAGATTGATGTTGTCATTGATTTTTGAGGAAATTATTGATACTTTCGTTTAACAGCATCATATACAGAGGAAATATTAGGGTTTACGTATAAAACTGCAATGTTTTCTCATAAAGCTACACTGATTACCCTATAATGAAAAGTGAACACAGAATTTAAGAAATGTCTGTAAATTAGTTTTACACACAAAGAACTAAAGTATCCAGAATTCAGTATGCTCCAACTCTGTCACTCTGCCACAAAGCCCCGATCGGTGATGTGCTGCAGTGATGGTTCTCTTTCTTGAGCTTTGTCCCATCTTCACACAGGATCTCTGGAGCTCAGTCAGAGAGACAATTAGGTTTTTGGTCACCTCTCTTACCTATTGTTATGTTTTACCAGACTACCACTTGTTGGAAAAGTCCGGGTTTGACCATTTGAGAATTATGGAGGCCACTGTGCTTTTGGGAACCTGCATTGTATCAGAAATATTTTGAAGCCTTCCTCAAATCTGTGCCTTCTAATAATCCTGTTTCTGAGCTCTGGAGACAGTTCATTTGACCTCATAGCTCTTGCTCTCATTCAGTATGCATTGTCAGCTGTGAGGCCTTCTATAGACAGGTGTGTAATTTTTTTAATAAAATGACAGACAGTCTAACAAAACAAAAAACTTCCACCAGAACCAGGCTCAGGGTGTGCGGCCATCTGCCTTGACCGTTTGTGGTGAGTGGAAAGTGAAGAGAGAAAAGAAAAGTGAATGTGGTGCAGGAGATAGAGCAGTTGTCCACCAATCACATGTCGAAGTCCTTGCGCAAGACACTGAACCCAAACTTAGTTGCTCCTGGTAAGCGTTTGCCAGCTGCATAGCAGCTCCACCATCGGTGTGTGTGATTGTGAGTGTGAATGGGTGAATGAGAAGCAGTGTAAAGCGCTTTGTGTACCAATATGTAGAAAAAGTGCTATATAAGTGCAGATCATTTACCATTTACCAAACCAGAAGCAACAACAAAATATTGGGCAGGTTGTTAGGACTAATAACTGTGCATGGTTCCAAAGCCAGGAACACCTGCAGAAAGGGGACAGAGAAGGAGGAAAACAACTACGAGAGAGATACACAAAGTAAACGATCTATCTGTGGTAACACAGAGCTGAAAGAAGCTGAACGAATGCACACAAACACATGAACACTGCCCTTGGTTTTGACTTAAAAAACTGTGTGTGTGTGTGTGTGTGTGTGTGTGTGTGTCTGTGTGTGTGTGTGTCTGTGTGTATGTACTGATGGGGGAGAGAGACATCTGAATTCCAGATTTATCCCTCCGTATATGTTGTATGACTGATCTGCCATTGAAATTGAAGCTGACAGCAGTGTGTGTGTGTGTGTGTGTGTGTGTTTGTGTGTGTGTGTGTGTGAATAAAAAACGTGAGAGAGGAAGGAAGATATCCTCAGAGAGATAATAAACAGCTACAGACATTCCTGTGTGTAATGAGAGGCAACCTCTCATTACACACAATGTGTGAATGCCAAATTTGTGTATAAAGAGTAAATATTATATATTAGTTATTAATATATAATAATATATAATATTGGTTATTAGTGGTGTTTTGTCCAAAGAATAAACCAACAGAACACCCCTTCCTATATCTACCCCTTCCCCTATTCACCCATCCACTCTCATTTCTTCACAAAACCAACCATCCAACCCCCCCTGTTTCTCTCTCTACACCTTCACTCTGCAGCTCTCCCTCTTTTTATTTTCTCTCGCTCTTCCTCGGGGGGTTTGCTATGCTGAAAACAGCAGCCGCTCCCTCTGAACTCTTCCACTCACCATAGACGCATCCTCTCCCATCAAGCTGCACCTGCCAAGCCTCAAAAGCTTCCAATTCACGTTAACAATAAATACAGCTTATGGCTCTTCCTTGTGAATGAAAATAAAGTCCACAATGTACTGGAATTTAAAAATGTGCAGAATATACACATGCAGCAGACTTTAGACACTCTCATGTAGGCCACCTGGGAATATTAATGGGCACATGATTTGATTTGATTCGATTCATTTCATTGCATTTGTCCCCTAGAGGCAATTTAAAAAGGAATAAAAGTAACTAATAAAAAAAAATCAATAGACTCAAAAAAATGTGCTAAAGTACTTTTTCTTTCCGTGAGAACAAAGCCATTCACAAACCGTTTCGTTGTACCCATCCGTTTTGCTAACTGGGTTGTGAGCAAAGCTGGTGGAGACCTTTGCCCAATGTTTTAAATGAAAAAAAATTCAACATATCCCATGCATATGGGATAAAATAGTATACATTTTAAAATAGCAACTGTTTTGATATTTGATATCAACTGTTTATTTGGCAATTTCAAGTGACACAATGCAATATGGAAATAGAATGTGGAAATACATGAGTGATACACTTGTCTGCCTGAAAGCTTCATTCATGTGATGAATTAACCTAAACTTAATTAACATTTGTCTGTAGTCTTAATTTAAAACCAAAAATCACCTCTTCCTTCTTACCTTTTGCTCTGCTTGCCTATATAGGTGCGTTGTGTCCCCTCCCAGTGTCTGTAGTGAACCCATGCTTTCATTTATTTCTCCTACACACTCCCTAATTCAAGTCTGGACTCCCGACTGCCCTGCATCATGCCTCCTCAGTGTTGCTTGCTTCCTGACTTTTACCTTCATGAACACATACAATCCCATCTTAGCCTTATCTTTTAGATCCATTCAAGTTGCCTCTGTTTACTGTCAAAGACTGCTGCGACACACTTTAGCACTTGGTTGTATCTGCAGGTGTTTCTCCAATGAGCCAGACTTGTTTAACAGCCTGAAACTTTGTGAAAAAGTGTAGCTACACCTGAGCACGGAGGACATTGACTTTTGGGAAGGCTTGCAAATAAACACATCTGGAGAAAATGGACAGCATGCAAATTAAACACACAAATGCTCTCGATGGCTGAGATTCGAACTGGTGCTGAACCTTTTCATACATTTTCAAAGAATAAAAAGTTGGCCTGTAGGCAGACTTGAGCCAAATTAAGCGATTAAAAGGCTTTAATACAGATGGAAAAACTATTAACAGAGGTAGTAGAACAAACAAACTAAATACAGAGGGGGCAGTAAAGCGCAGTAAAGGTAAAATATCTAAATATCAAGAAAAACCGAATACACTGTAGGACAGGAAACAAGTATACTAGGGTTCTAAGAACCAAGATAAATAAAGCAGGAGATTCAAACACAACAAAGAAGATGTGTGCATGTGTGTGTGTGTGAATCCAGTGGCACTACACTGAATAAACAAAGTAAATCAGGGCAAAAAAGAGCATGAGTGAAGAGGAGCCAACTGAACTACAGTGAGTAAGTGAACAGGACAACGTGAAATGTAAACTGAATGTCTAGAACAGTGATAACACAGACGATGTATAACTCACAGTGCTGCTGTGGTGGGGGTTGTGACTAGCCATGATATACTGGAACTTTGATGAGCACGAACGGGCACCATTTGCTGCCACTGAGTTAGGAAGTAGGGAAGCTGATGGGTGAGATGAGGTGCAAAATATGTGACTGTGGAGCTGTTTGGAATCTCGTGGAATGCGAGTGGTGAGAGGGGAAAAATCAAAGGAAAGCAGCAGGTGAACAGAGAGCTTACTGGGAGAGGCAGGTGAGAGGAGGTGGTGGTGTCGGGCAGGTGTGAAAAAACACGTAATTTAGCTTTTTAACATCCTTTAGCTGACTGTGACTTCAGATACTACATGTTTTTTCCTTCTCTTTCTCCAGATTTAAGGATTTAATTATGTCTTGCCAAAGATTTATTTTTGTTTTCCCTTTTTTTTCCCTAGGTGAACCACACAGGTTTGATCCTTCCTTCAGAGGCCCAGTCCACAGAAGGTAACTGCACAGACCGCTAAGCCTCAGAGATACTGTAGTTTATGTGTCCTGTCCTAAATAGCATGGTGTCCTAAATTCTGGTCCAATCACTGTTTCCAGAATAAGTTTATTAACCTCACAATTTAACGTCCAAACATTGGGAAACCATCTCAATTTCTTTATTTGGGACTTGGTTTTAAGTCAGGAAACCAGACGTACTGCAGTGGTACAGTTATGATCCCCAGCGAATTTTAAAAACAGTATTATCAGTTAATTAATGTTGTTATTGTTAAAGGGTTGAGCGGTACAACAGAACATTTACGCTGACTTTTTTCTGAAAGCACATAATTCAAAAATAATATTAAACTGTACACCGTTTAAAGTCAGAGAGGCCAGATTGAGGTGGTTTGGACATGTTCAGAGGAGAGACTGTGAATATATCGGTAGAAGGATGCTGAGGTTGGAGCTGCCAGGCAGGAGGTCTAGAGGAAGAACAAAGAGGAGATTTATGGATGTAGTGAGAGAGGACATATAGTTAGTTGGTGTCAGAGAAGAGGATGCAGAGGACAGGGTTAGATGGAGGCACATGATTCGCTGTGGCGACCCCTGAAAGGGAACAGCTGAAAGGAAAAGAAGAAGAAGATTAAACTATACACTGTTGCTCAGCAACGGGGGTCATATAGCGACAACACAAAAACACCTTTAGAAAAACTATTCTTCTTATTGATATTGTTAAGAATCATGCAAGGAGCAGTTGTGTGACAGGAACAAAAAAAAAAAAATACAATCAAAATTGTATTTTGGGCTCTAGTGCTTTTGAACCACGTGTCAAAAACACTTTGTACCGACCTTGAAGAACTTCAACACCTGGTTGCTAATGAGTGGCTGATGTTATGACTTTTTGTTAATGTGGAGGTAGCACCAATATTGGTTTCGAGATTTAGGCTTTTTCAAATTGTTCAGAAACAAAAACTTTAATAATGGAAACATCGCCCGGCCCTATTATTACATTTTAGGTGGTTTAAGTTTGTTTGTGGCAAATTAAACTGTAGGGAATAAAAACTAGTTTTTACCATGGGCTAAACTCGTGTCAGCACTTCTCCCAGTAATCATTTGCTATATACACAGAATAAATACACTGTGGTGGCAGTTCACACATACACACTTTTAAAACACACGTATCATTACCATCTATAATTGCATCTTTTTATCCGCATGACTGTGGGGAAATCTGCAGTTATTCTCTTTTTCTGTCTTTA